>NC_142649.1:193066515-193369545 GCF_055504915.1 Nelumbo nucifera
TCTTGTCGCTCCCTACTGGAAGGCAGCTTGGACGTCGGACTACTGCGTGGCTCGGTTGAACTACAAGGCAAAAGAGATCAAAGGTCCCAAGGTACTTTACCCGATGTGCTAAGTTAGCATAGGAGATTGTAGAGAGCTAATAGCTTGTGAATACTAGCAAGTGAGAGCTAAATCGCACATACCTTGTGAGGTTGGAGGCGAAATCTTTATATAGGCGAGCTGTCGTGGGCCTCTTGAAACGTTTCCGAGATAACCGACCCATCTAACTTGGAGTCTGTTCCGCACTCGAAGATGAACTCCGTGTAAGCTGATAAGGCTTATTATCCAGGTCTGTCTAGGTCTGTTGATTTGGGCGGGATAGAGATAAGATCCGTTGGCATGTGGCGTGATCCTGAGGAGATCGGAGATGGTTAGCTCGCTTTTAGGAGGCTACGTGGCACCTCGGTAAGTCAGTGAGTGTGGTGAGCTACTCAGGCCCCGGTCTTAGCTAAGTAACCCAAAGTGCCCAATGTGACTTGGACTACTAAGGTGTTCAAGATGTTACCAAATCTATAAAATCACTCCACGTGTCATCTTGTCAATGTTCGAGCCATATTATCCCTCATCAATGCCCAAGTGGCAAGTGCAGCCACCTTTCTTCAACCAAGTTAAAGTTATAAGTTTTAACTTCTAGGCAAATTCTATTTTTGTGTGTGTGCGTAATTTTCTAAACAAGTTGTTTACCTTTTCCGTTCAACGCCCAGCTTGCACATTGATGCACAATGCACCATTATTAAGAGTGATTATTACTTTTTGTTATATAGTATTCAATTCATTTCCATCATTCTTTCTAAGGGCACCACCTGGAGCAGAGCAGTATAATTACTGGCCACCCTGTTTCTCTTTCGATCATTATGCATGCATCATTACCACGTTCCAGACTTTAAGATTGTGTTTGGTTTGAAGGAAAAAAGTAAAGAAAGAAAGAAAAAGGTAGAAAAATCTATACAAAATTTATAAAAATTTCTCTATATATTTCCTTCCTTTTTCTACCTTTTCATTCAAATGATAAGCCCCCAATTAACCTTACGTATGCTAGGAGAAAGAAAAGGCAACATAAGGGGGAGATGATTAGACATGGGGCATTTATGGAGGAGGTCAGAAGGGAATAGGAAGAGTCTTGGGGCATTTATAGCTATATCAGTTATGAATAAGAAGAGTTTTTTGGCATTTATAACTAGGCCAGCTGGGCATTTATAGAGGGAGTCAGTTATGCTATCAGAAGAGTATAAGAAGGGGCTTTGGGGGATGAGGGGTGGTATGCTTTTCTTTGAGTGAAGAATATTGTCAGTGATTGGGAGAGCCGGCGGTCTCTCGAAGAACCGACCAACTGTTAAATGTTTCTTATGAATACCAATTTATTTTCTTGATGTTCTAGTTGTGTGAACTCTGCTATGGGTCTGAGAACTGTGTGTGAGTTTTTGGGACATAACAGTGGTATCAGAGCTCGTCTTTCCTCGGCCATGGTGACAACTAAGGAAGTGGCATTGCAGGTGGAGGGTTTCGAAGAATGCTTGACTTCTCTGCATTCTGAACTGGATGGCTTACGCGATGAGATAACAACTGGACTTTCGAAGATCACATCCCTGGAAGGAGGCGTTCAAGACTTGGTAAGACGTTTTGATCTGTTGCTTCAGCAACAGACCTTGCCAGCTCCTTTGTCTACAACGGACATTGCTCCTCCTGTAGCCGCATCAAGTCGTGCGGCTGACAAAGGGAAGAGTGCAGCTTTCCCGACGTCTCCTTCAGTGTCAGTCCCGGAACATACTTCTGATTCACTTCCTCGGAAGTTGGAGTTACCTATTTTTGATGGGGAAAATCCAGATGGCTGGCTTTTTCGCGCGGAGCGCTATTTTGAGATTAATGGCTTGCTTCCGGCGGAGCGTCTGCGAGCTGCAGTTGTCTGTTTAGAGGGTGATGCATTGGCGTGGTATTACTGGGAAGATGGTCGGCAACCTTTTCGTGGTTGGACAGAATTCAAAGAGCTCCTCCTTGAACATTTTCGATCGACTCAGGAGGGTAATTTACAGGAGCAGCTCTTCTCGTTACATCAGTCTTCTACTGTTAAGGAATATCGTCGCCAATTCGAGGTGCTCTCCACTCCCTTACGTGACCTACCGAAATCAGTCCTTGAAGAAGCATTTGTTAATGGGTTACACGACCCTTTCCTGAAAGGTGCCATGAAGCGGGGTGACTGGTATAGAACTAAAGACTTGGTACTTAAGGGCTCTGATTGGATTGTCAATGAAATGAAGAAATCTGGTCTTCGAGGCCATGGTGGAGCTGGTTTTCCATCTAGCCTAAAGTGGTCTTTCACGCCACAAGTATCTGATGGTCGTCCTTCTTATCTTGTTGTCAATGCTGATGAGAGTGAGTCAGGAACATGTAAGGACAGAGAAATTATGCGCCATGACCCACATAAACTACTTGAGAGTTGCCTGATTGCAGGGGTTGGTATGCGGGCCACTGCTGCTTATATCTACATAAGGGGAAAGTATGTAAATGAGCGGAAAAGCCTTGAGAAGGCAAGGAGGGAAGCTTATCAAACTGGACTTTTGGGAAAAAAAGCATGTGAATCTGGGTATGATTTTGATGTTCATATCCACTATGGGGCTGGTGCTTACATTTGTGGAGAAGAGACGACATTGTTGGAAAGCCTTGAAGGAAAACAAGGAAAACCAAGGTTGAAGCCTCCTTTTCCAGCTAATGCAGGGCTATATGGATGTCCAACAACTGTTACAAATGTTGACACTGTAGTTGTTTCCCCCACCATTTTAAGGCGTGATCCTGAATGGTTTGCTAGTTTTGGCAGGAAGAACAATTCTAGGACAAAGCTATTCTGTGTCTCAGGCCACAATTGAAGAGGAGATGAGTATTCCATTGAAGGAGCTGATAGAGAGGCACTGTGGAGGAGTTAGAGGGGGATGGGATAATTTGCTTGCTATGATACCAGGGGGTTCTTCTGTTCCACTGATTCCAAAGCACATATGTGATGACGTGTTGATGGATTATGATGCACTCAAGGCTGTCCAAACGGGTTTAGGACAGCTGTTGTAATTGTGATGGACAAGTCAACTGATATTGTGGATGCAATTGCTAGGCTCTCTTACTTCTACAAGCATGAAAGTTGTGGGCAGTGCACACCACGCAGGGAGGGGACAAGATGGCTGTGGAGGATCACGGAGAGGCTGAAGGTTGGAAACGCGAAGCTGGAGGAAATAGACATGCTTCAAGAGGTGACAAAGCAGACACACCATCTGTACATTGGGCGATGCTGCTGCTTGGCCTGTGCAGGGACATATCAGTGTGCGGTGTGCGCCCATCCACTATGCTTGGAGCTACTGGTTTGGAAGTGCTTATTCATTGGCTGGGCCTACCTGATTTTGAAGATTATTGGAAGCCTTTTGACTTGCTTCGAGACCAATTTCCTCATTTTAACCTTGAGGACAAGGTTAGACTTTGGGCGGCGGGTAATGGTAGGCCCCCAGTTAACCTTACGTATGCTAGGAGAAAGAAAATACAGCATAAGGGGGAGATGATTAGACATGGGGCATTTATGGAGGAGGTCAGAAGGGAATCGGAAGAGTCTTGGGGCATTTATAGCTATATCAGTTATGAATAAGAAAAGTTTTTGGGCATTTATAACTAGGCCAGCTAGGCATTTATAGAGGGAGTCAGTTATGCTATCAGAAGAGTATAAGAAGGGGCTTTGGGGGATGAGGGGTGATATGCTTTTCTTTGAATGAAGAATACTGTGAGTGATTGGAAGAGCCGACGATCTCTCGAAGAACCGACCAACTGTTAAATGTTTCTTATGAATACCAATTTCTTTTGTTGATGTTCTAGTTATATGAACTCTGCTGTGGGTTTGAGAACTGTCTGTGAGTTTTTGGGACATAACATCAAACCAAACATAGCCCAAGTGTGCAATGAGTGAGATGATGATTATGGTCTAAAATGCATCGTCGCCCATTCGCTTTCACGGCTTCACGATTAGTGTCGGCGATGACGCGATTATTCACCGTAGCGCTTGCGAGTTGCAAGTTGAGACTACTTGGTTTGGGGCCCCGCCACTTCCTCCCATTTCGTACTTTAGCTACCTTCCTCAATCAGTACAGCTCAGCGGACGCCACCCATTTCTCATTCTACTCTATTTTATACCACGCATGGCGTCCGTTATCCCTTCCCTTTTTCCTTTTCTACAATTTCGATTTTTTATTGATTCCGTCCTGTCCTTCCAAGAAACATAGGCTATCCTACCATTTCCACGTGGCGCCATCAACTGCCGACAGCCACGTAACGGCACCATCTCCATTGTGACTTCTTTCATTCATTGCCCGTTCCGCCCGCTATCCGGTTGATTTACCGGACACGTGTTCAATACCCTTGTCTTCTGGGTCGATCACTCAACACAACAGGCTTTCTTCAGCTCGATCGATCGAGCCAGATAAAACCGCTTTATAACGCTCTTTTTCTGATTTCTCCAGTCCACCACCATTTTCGCTTTCTCTCTCCCTCTCTCTCGTGTCGCAGGGTCTGAGAAACGAAACCCCTCGAAAAAGGAAACCTCCCACAAAAAGCGTCAATCTTTCCGGTCCAATTTCGCCGGAAAACCCGGGGGAGTCGCCTTATAGAGCTTCTGATGCTTCCCACATCCGATTCCCCGCCGCCGGAACCCCAATTTCTAAAAAGACCCAAAACCCCGGATTACACAGACCGCAAGAACCCTCTATACTCGGTCCACATCTACACCTCTACCCATCCTCGAACATGGCTCTTACTCAGCATTCTCTTCCTCCAGCTTTTTCTTCTCTTCATGCTTCGTTCTGTCCCCGTCTCTATTTCTTTCCGGTACTTCTCCTCTCAGGACACTACCACCACCGCCACAGTAGCCGACGTCTCAAGTTACGCATGTGATAATGGTAAGGTTTATGTTTATGATCTCCCCACTATGTTTAATACAGAACTTACCGAGAATTGCGAACGGTTGAATCCTTGGCACTCTCGATGCGACGCACTTTCCAACGATGGTTTCGGCCGGAGAGCAACGGCACTCACTGGAATCGTGCCGGAGAATTTGACACCAGCGTGGTACTGGACTGACCAGTTTGCCTCGGAGATCATCTTTCACAATCGGATGTTCGCCCACCACTGTCGAACCCTAGACCCCGAATCTGCAACAGCATTCTACGTACCGTTCTACGCCGGACTCGCTGTCGGTAAGTATCTGTGGTCCAATTACAGCGCTCGCGACCGTGATTTCCATTGTGAGATGTTGTTGAAGTGGGTCCAAGAGCAACCGTTCTGGAGGAGGTCGAACGGCTGGGATCACTTCATCATGCTGGGTCGCATCAGCTGGGACTTCCGACGGTCCAAGGACGAGGATTGGGGGTCCAGCTTCATCTACATGCCCGCGATGAAGAACGTTACACGGCTCTTGATCGAACGGAACCAGTGGGACTACTTCGACGTCGGAGTTCCGTATCCCACTGGATTCCATCCGAGAACGGACTCGGACGTACGGCAGTGGCAGGATTACGTACGGACACGCAACCGTGGGACACTCTTCTGCTTCGCCGGAGCTACACGTGGCGTATTCAAGGACGACTTCAGGGGACTGTTGTTAAGACACTGCCGTAGCGAGTCGGGCTCGTGCAAGATCGTGGACTGCGCCGGGAGTCGCTGCTCGAACGGCACTTCGGCGATCCTCGAGACGTTCCTGAACTCGGAATTCTGTTTACAGCCCCGAGGGGATAGCTTCACGAGACGTTCCATATTCGACTGTATGGTGGCCGGTTCAATCCCGGTCTTTTTCTGGAAGAGGACGGCTTATTATCAGTACGAGTGGTTCCTGCCAGGCGAACCGGAGAGCTACTCGGTGTACATAGACCGGAACGAGGTGAAGAACGGGACGTCCATTAGAGAAGTGCTTGAAGGGTTTAGCAAAGAAGAAAAAAGGAGAATGAGAGAGAAGATCATCGATTACATACCCAGGTTTGTTTACGCAGAGCCTAAAGAGGGGCTGGAGAGTATCAAGGATGCATTTGATGTTGCTCTTGATGGGGTGTTAAAAAGATTCAGGGAGCAAACCAGATGGAAATAATCAAATAAATGCTAGGAAATTTGAGAATTAAAAGACTGAGAAGCCAATAAACTATTTATTTTGTGCGAGTCCGAGAGGTGAGAGATGATATATATTTACAAAAAGAGAAAGATTAAGATTATAATTTAGAATAGTTTGGGAGAAAATTAGATAGAATTTTGGATCGATTTCATGGCATGCATGGCAGAACTCAGAAGGTAAGGTGGGTGGGATATTGAAGGAAGGTAGTTAAATTTAGTTATTTTACAGTTTTTATGATGCCACGTGGGATTACATATGCAGGCAATGTTTTATATATATATATATATATATATATTTTATATATATTTTGGAATTTTTTTGGAGATTGAGTTTGTAATTTTGTATATATATATTATTTCACTATAGTCATGTGAAGTTGGATAAATGTCATTTGAGTATTTATGATGGAGGTTTCTGTATTATTGTTGCTATAGTTTTAATTTCAATGTAGAGTTATAGAGCTTGGACGGATCTCTTTTTTTTTTTGGCATTGTTAGCCATATACATTCCATTAATGAGATTTATATGAAGGGCTATGGGGTATAATCAAAGATCACTCAGAGTAGTCAGGATCAAAATTCAGAAGCTTGGGAATTGGTGTTAATTAATAACTTCACCATAGATATACTTTACCTAAAATACCAAAAAAAAAAAAAACTAATATTTCACATGGGACATATATGAAGTAATGAGGCCCACTTTCAATTAGTGAGGCTCCCCTTTGATGAGCATGGGGCCATGGGTTATCTCTATTCTTTGGCTTATTTACCTTTGTTAAAGTTTGGTTGAATAGTTTAAATTCAGTGAACCAGTCTGAGTAGCACTTTTGCTGGGGAGGGGAGGGGGTTGATATCGAAAGGTACTTTTTTGTTTTAAAGAGGATGGGGGAATAAAAAGTGATGAATGGGTGGCCTGTGTCAGTGGTCAATGGTGGGAGAGTAGATTATAAAACCATCAATATCATATCATTAGATGACATAAAAAAATATTAAAGCAATTTTATTTGCACTAATACAAGTGTATGAGAGTGCAAATGAAAAAAGAAGCAAATTTTCATTTTATTTTGTTTTGGGTTTTATTTTATTTACATTGCAATCAAATAAAATAAGCTAAAATTTAAAATAAAAATAAGTCAGAATTTACAATTGAATCATTTGCACTGTCATAGTTTCGTTAGTGCAAATTTATTTACATTACAATCAAATAAGTGGAAGAAAGCTTGAAACAGAAGGGGAAGAAGAACCTAGAAAACCTCCAATCTAAGGCTTGTGAAGTCAAGGGAATGAGTTGGTAGACTGCTTGAGATGTTGGTAAACTAAGGATCCCGACAACAAAGAGAAAGCGTGTATAAAATAAGATCAAAATGAACCGAATTTATTAAATTGTTCATTTATTTTATTTTAAATGTCGTTGAAAGAGCTTAAGTGGGTGCCACAGAATTTACTTGGAGAATAATTCTTGATGACCCTAGAAAATTAAACCAATAAGACTAGATTTAAACTTTTCTCCGCATACCGCATTAACGAAATTTCATTTCTGCAACAATCATAGTCAATAATCGAGAAGATACGTCGATTTCTGTCTCTGTGTGTTGTACAGGAAGAAGGGGGGAAGGGGCAGGTACACAGAGTCCGCATTTCAATGGATGGATGCACCGACAAGGAGCCATGGTAAATACTTACCGACAAGAAATCTGAACAATAACCCAGTAATTAACAAACTTATTATTACAGGTTACAGCCCAACAGGAAAGGAGAGAATATGAAGCTTAGTTTGCGACGATAATCGTTCAACTGGAGAATAGAGAGTTAATTTGATCAGTTTCAATTGAATAAGTTAAGATAGCAAATCCCAATTGTCGATCTAATGCAAGTAGGTTTGATTAAAAGAATACGCTGGGGCTGGGTGGAGGATTCATCCTTCATCATTCAACCCACCGACGACGTCTTGAGTTGCTCTCCAGTCTGCCCAAGCCCAACATGCCATGATTAAAACTTAAAGAAGTGAAATCATGAAGCCTGGTGTGTGTTGAGTGCATCTCACATCTCCCCCCTCATAACTCGATTACCTTCACATGGCTTTACCATATGCACCAGCATTTTTCTTTTTTATTTTGCGCTATTATTATTAACTAGTAAACGTGTACGGATATTTGCACGTGGCAATAGATTATAGGCCAAACGAAACTATACATGAATACATGATTATTAAAATTATTAAATGTAGTTAATTCACCTCAAACATGTTAATAGAGAAATTGAAAATTGTTGGCAAAGCTTTGCTTCCCACATAAATTTCTGCATCAACTTTAAATGCTTAAATTGGACTTCCATTTTGAGAATATCAAGTCCAACTCTGAGCACAATCCAGATGCAGAGAAAGTAACTCGATAAGTATATTCTAGGGAAAAAATTCAGTTCAGCAAAAAAAAGGAAAGAAATGAAGAAAAAAAAAAGAGTCTAATACCTATCAATCTGGTTTTTGAGCTTCAACAAAAACCTCTCATTATCCTCCTCGGTAACTCTCAACAACCTCTCTAATAGAATTTTCTTCTCCAGTAAACATAGACTCTAAATATCAACTTCTTTAGTCTCACCCCCTACTTCAGACAATAGACCTTTCCTTATATGATTATAAGTGGGCAGTTTTTGAAATGAAAGTAAAGGACATATATGTCCTCTTTATGCCCACTGTATGCTTAGACAAGGGATAGAAAACATCTAGTGAAAATTCTAGAAGAAAGGGCATTCACTCTTTTATAGGTAGTATGGATATCAAACAAACAAATAAAAAATAATCAAATCAAACCCCAATAAAAATGATAAGTCATGTGAGAGGAAAACCGGAAAAATTCTCCAATTTCGCCTACAAAGCTTCATTCTCATCTCAGAATGAAGAGGACATTACCATACAATTAGGAACGGCAATGGGGTAGGGTGGGGACGGGGAGCCTCTCCGCACTCGTGATTTTTTATAATGTCAACCATTTTGTTTTTGTTTTTTTTTTTAAAATAATTAAAAATTACAATCATATTAAAAAAGATTCAAACATATTCAACCATATTTTAAAAATACTAATATATAGCCACGTGTATAGATATATACATATATAAATGTATGGATACATATATACATATATTAGAAAATAACTAGTAACAATACAATTTAAATAAATCAATAAATAAATAATATTGTAAATAGCTAATTTCACTTATATCAATTAATAATTATAGAAAATAACTTAAAAATAATATTTATTATATATTTATATGTATACTAAAATTAATATTTATTTTATTTTCAGTAATTATTAATTGTGTTTTTTAATAAATATGTTTTCAATAATTATTTGTGAATCTATTTTTGTTTTTTTATATAATAGTAAATTGTCAATAATTATTGGAGATTAAACAACTATTATTTAACTTTTGAATTTTAATTTATCGTATTTGTTGTATTTTTCTATAAATTTATTTTTAGTAATTATGTATTTTTTATAATTTATTGATTAATATTTATTAGAGATCAAACTATTATTTTAGTTTACACTATTTATTGACTAATTTAATATATTTTCAATATTTATTGTATTTTTATTAGATATCTATTGTTATTTATAAATTTATTTTCAATAATCTTGTATTTTTGCTATACATTTTCAATCTAATGTAGATAAATTAATATTACATAATAACATCAAAATAAATAAAACTCAATAATCTTGTATTTTTGCTATAAATTTTCAATCTAATGTAGATAAATTAAATTTATTTTCAATAATTGTATTCTCATGCTGTTTCGCCAACCAAAGTGACCTGGTTAGGTTGGAAGTTTATCACCCGAAACGATTGACCATTAGTGAAAACCTACGAACTCGGGTTGTATCAGTTTGTGTCTATTTTCGGTTTGGTTTGTTTGTTCAAAAGATTTAAATTTTAAAAATAAATTTAAATTTAATAAATTACAATGGTATTATTAGAAAAATAAATTTATGATATAAAATATTTTAAACTAAGAAATACGAAAATTTCTCACTTTTCTGTATTAAAAGAATTATATTTATAATGTAACGCCCATACATCGCACGGTCCCCGCTAGTATATGCATAAATAACAGCGCTCTCTCTCATATCATACACATTAGGGGTACAATTTGAGTGGATGTTGATTGAGGTTCATAATATAATGATTTTTGGGCCTCTTGGCAAAGAAAATAATAATTATGTAAGCAACTGGCGTCGCCATGACTCGAACCGGAGACCTTCGGTGTGTTAGACTGGCGTGATAACCAACTACACCACGACACCTCGTTATAAAAAGAACAAACATATATAGCTTTCCTGCAACAGGAGAGCTCGCCTCATCAGCCCCAACAGCCAAAGTTTTTTCTGTTGTGGTTTCTGTATGTAAACTTATAAATCGTCATGCCTTCACTTTCACTTCCACTTTCCTTGACTATTCATTTCCGAAGAACAAGGAAGAAGAATTGAATAGGGATGATTCACAACAGAGGTGATTGGAGAAGAAAAGGGATAAGGAAAGCAATAGCGAGCAGAATAAGGAAGAAGAGAAAAGCTGATGTAGTAGATAGACCTGGCAAATAGTTGACCCAACCCGCGAATCTGACCCAACCCAACCCGAAAAAACAGGGTTAGGGTCTCATATTTAGCTACCCGAATGTGAAAATGACCCGACCTGGCCCGATCCGAAAAAACTGGGTTGGGTCATGGGTCAACCCGTTGACCCGATTGTCAAGTTTAATTTGGATTATTTATGCATTGTTAGAAGTTTTCACTCTTTAATTTTTTTATTTAGTCTTAACTTTTTATTGTTTACTCTTTAAATTGTTAAATGTTCAAGTTTTTTATTTTATATTTGGAATTTTAAGGTTAATTCTTTTAATTTTGACATTTTTCATGTAATTTTTCTTTATTTTTTTTTAATTTTAATTATTTTTTGGGATGACCTGAATGACCCATGGGTCAATCCTAACCTGAACATTTAGGGTTAGGGTCTAGCATTTGACAACCCAGCTCGAAATTCAACCTAAAGTACCTTGACCCAACCAGAACCCGACCCACCCAACCTAATTGAGAGAACAATTAGATTCAAAGCATGTGGCCATCAACAACTCATCAAGAAGAAGATTAGATTGACGGAGGACACTGACGACCAGGAATTCACATCGTTGTCCCCTTAGGACAGAAAATTTGTCCCTAACCAGCCACACTCGCCTGTTCGAATTTGATTGGACAGCACAAACATCAGATCTAATATGAGTTGAAGATCCGATCACATTTCACAAACACATATTCGAATTTGAATCCATTAATAATGTTGGATATCCAAATATGACCCGATCCTTTTAATTTCTGAAAAATTTTAAAAATATAATAGTTTATTTAAAGAAAAAATAAAAAAATACAAGTATTTTCTTCAATATATATATATGTGTGTGTGTGTGTGTGTGTGCGTGGGTGTGTGTGTGTGCGTGTGTGTGTGTGTGTGTTTTATAAAAAATAAATATTATAAAAATTCAAGGACAAATTTCTTAAACTACCCTTATGGTTTAGCTAATTGACTAAGTATACCCCTACTATTTCACTATTGTCTAACGCTACCCCTACTGTTTTGGAAAATTGCCATTGTTGTTAAAATATTGATGGAAGGGCTAAAATGTTCGTTTTGCCCTTAAGTCAAATTGGAAGCTCCTCCAGTACTTCTTCATCTTCCTGGTCTTCGCCACCCAGGTCCAGTCACCTCACCTCCAATGCCAGCACTGTTGGGTCTTGAAAGGTTGCCCACCTCATCTTCTCTGTCTCTGTCCTCATCGAAGGAAGAGGAATCGTCACTGTCCTCTATCAAATGAAACCCTTTCTCCCAAGTGGGTATTGCACGATCAAATCAATTAGTCTTTTCCAAGTCGATCACTTGGAAACCGATGACTGACTATAGATCACCAAGAGATGCTATTCACCTTCATCTTCAACCTCTCGACCAAATAACAATGGCAACAACCTCCCTCTCACCTCTTTCTCCCTCGTTTCTTCTCTCTCTCTCTCTCTCTATCTATCTATCTATCTATCTATCTTTTGTTGTCTCTCTCTTCACCAACACAGAATCCACTATACACCTTCTTTCTCTCGACAGTGGCAACAAAGACTTGACAATGGAAGCAAGTGACTCCAACGTCCCTCCATTCCTTTGAGATTTTCCATCGTTGTTTCCCATTTTTCGACACCCAAGCACCTACTCTTACTTTTGTTCTTTTGGCCATTTGAACACCTTCCCCATCCCTTGTTTTTCTTTCTTCTCCGCCATCGCCACTACAACTCTTGGCAGCAATGGTTTAGTCTTTTGATCTCCCCCTCCTCTGATCTCTCTCTCTCTTCTCCACCGTTGCCCCCATGTTTTCCTTACCTTTGCAACTACATTAAATCTATCACCAAACTAGAATCTAGGACCACCCATCGCCATCGAAATTTAACCATCCCCTCCGCTGCATTTTTGGTCTTCCTACCATGGTAGCACCTTGCGACCACCCAAACCTCTAACTATAATCTTGCCCCTAAGTACCGACAGCTTCATCTAACCCAACTTGAACCATAGACTGAGGAGTCATGATAAAGTTTTTCCTATACGCTCAAAGACATTGACCTATTATAATCGAATTACCTACATCTAGCATTGGGCTTGTCTGAGTTGGGAGCTTTACAAATGGAATCCTGGAGATATAGGAATGTGTATAAATTCTTGTAGAACTTCAGTTATCCTAGAGATATACAAATTGAATCCGAAGACGGTGATGAAGCTCTTGTTTATCGATCCCTTTCTCCGAGGTGGGTATTGCATGATCAAGAACTCAGATCTGAGATGGGATTGTTTACAGGGGAGGTGGAGAGGGAGAAGGAAGAGGGGAAGAGGGTGGAGGAAGAAGATCACCGCCGCTGCTGGAAGTTGCAGCAGCAATAGCGATGTTTTTGATCGATAAGGGTGAGAGAGTGAGTGAGAGTGAGAGGGGCCGGAGGTGGAGGGGGCTATGTTATCACTAATTATGGACCGAGTCATCTTGGTTTGATGCTGCTGAAGGAGGAGAGGGATGAAGGGTAAATTTGGGTTTTTAAAAAATTATACGTCATGTGTGTACAAGTTTTAATGGAATATTAACAGATGCTAACTACAAGGGTAGAGTTAGTCAATTGTCAGAAACAGTAGGGGTAACGTTAGACAATAGTCAAACAATAATGGTATACTTAGTCAATTAGCTAAACTATAAGGGTAGTTTAAGAAATTTACCCAAATTTTCAATATAAACATATTTTTGGATTAGATAGGGGGCTGATTCGAGTTCGATCTGGTTTTCAACAGGGTCCTATACTCCTATTATCCAATCTGATCTAAAAATCCAACCAGATTAGATTAGATCTTGATTTGATCCATTTGCACCCCTAACGAGGAGAAAGGGGGAGCTTCTCGACAAGGGAGATACAAACCCCATCGATGTTTCGAATTTTATAATCTCCGAGGCTTCGAGTGAGATAAATGTAATTTAAACACTTTGAAATTGGAGAATTTTTTAATTTGGTCCCTTAAGGAGATAAATGTAATTTAAACAACCTTTTTCCAGTTTCGTGACAAGTCAACAATTCAACCTTTTGGCTCAACCCTCGATGGCATAATTAAATTGGATCTTGATTTGATCCATTTGCACCCCTAATGAGGAGAAAGGGAGAGCTTAGGGAGATACAAACCCCATCGACGTTTCGAATTTTATAATCTCCAAGGCTTCGAGTGAGATAAATGTAATTTAAACACTTCAAAATTGGAGAATTTTTTAATTTGGTCCCTTAAGGAGATAAATGTAATTTAAACAACCTTTTTCCAGTTTCGTGACAAGTCAACAATTCAACCATTTGGCTCAACTCTTGATGGCATAATTAAATAATAATAAAATTAAAAAAGATGAAAACACACAAAAGTATAAAATGCAAAAAATATAGACAACATTTGGGCACATTTCTAATATCGTATATTCACCATATTAATTAAACAAAAATAAATGTGGCAAATAAGAATAATTTTTATAAACATAGAAATATAAACAAATTGTAAAAAATTTTGGAAACACATTATTTATTATCATCATCATCATCATCATCAAACTGCCACTTGCTTTACACTTAGTAGTTATATAATAAGTTGGAATTATAGAATGAACAACCATAAAATAGAAGTTTAAAAGCAAAAAGATCTAGATTTTAATCATTAAATAAATAAAACAATAACTAATCATAATTTACCTTTCATGTTTCAAAATGCAATGTTTTCAAATTAGAAATTGACCAATTTATAAGAAAGGAGACAACTTAGTTCATTTGATTTGTGCAAAAAAAAATAATGAAAAAAATAAATCCATTGGGTAAATAGCAAGATGACTTGTCGACATGAGAGTGGGGGCCGAGGCTAAGCTGAGGCTCGCCTGCCTCCCATTCTTCTAAGTGTTGAGGGGTGGCCGAGACAGAGCAGAGGCCCGTTTGGTTCTGCGGGGCCTAGGCAGAGCCGAGGCTCACCTGGCTCCCGTATCCCTGCGCATTAGCTTCAGCGAGGCCGAGGTGGCCTGCCCTATTAGGGGGGTGGCCGAGGCAGAGCTGAGGCTCATCTGGCTCTATGGGGCCTAGGCAGAGCTGAAACTCGCCTAGCTCCCATATCCCCGCATACTTGTTTCGACGAGGTCGAGCGCAACACTCCGAGGAGGCTATCTTCCTTTGCTGGTAGCACTAAGTGTGAAAGTTTAGGAGGCTAGCCACCACCGAGGTGGGGCGCTGAGGCACATGGGGCCCTCGGCTGTCTTGGTGTATTCTAACGCATTAAGTCATAGCTAAAGTGTTTGCTACTTATTCGTTAAGTCTTGGTGTCGGTCTAGTGAGGGGGTATAGCCCTCGAAGAAGGCCGTGCGCCCCTGCCAGTCGTGAGGCCAAAGAGTTATAAGAACTTAGTAGGTACACACGCTGAGCATTGAGCCAGAGAGAAACTTTGCTTCATTCATTCCACAATTTCAAAAAGATGTTACAATCATTTGTAGTACATCCGGAGGTTCTCCGAATTCCATGTCCGAGGTATAGGTCTTCCATCTAGGTGTTGCAGGCGAAAAGTGTCGGGGCTGACGACTTGCTTGATTCTATATGGGCCTTCCCAGTTGGGGCCTAGCTTCCCTACTCCGGGTTCGAGGACCATGACTTTTCTGAGGACAAGGTCTCCCTCTTGATAGTGTCTTTCTTTTACCCTGGAGTTGTAGTAGCGGGCCACTCTTTGCTGGTAAGCGGCTACCCTTATCTGTGCTTTCTCTCGGGCTTCTTCCAACATGTCTAAGTTTGCTCTAAGGGCTTCATCATTCTCGGCTTCATTGTACGCCTCAACTCGGAGTATCGGCTGGCAGATCTCTACTGGGATTACTGCTTCTGTGCCGTAGGTTAAGCCGAAGGGTGTTTCTCCCGTGGATGTCCGAGGCGTAGTTCGGTAAACCCAGAGTGCATTTTTTAGTTCTTCAGCCCATAGGCCTTTTGCTCGGTCCATCCTGGTCTTCAATCTACCAAATATTGTCCTATTGGTGACCTCGGTTAGGCCATTAGTTTGAGGATAGTCTACAGAGGTGTACTGTTGTCTGATGCCGAGGGAGGCACACCACTCCCGGAACTTGGCATTATCAAATTGCTTCCCGTTGTCGGTAACAAGCATGTAGGGTAGGCCGAAGCGGCAAATGATGCTTTTCCAAAAGAAATTTTAGATGGCTCGCACCGTGATGGAAGCCAAGATGGTTACCACAAATGCCTTCGTGAATTTCTTGCAGCACATAGTTGCCCTCCTTTGGACGAAGGCATCGGAGGTAAGGCAAGGTGAAGGATCTTTGGTACAGCTTTCCCTCCAACATGGTATAGTGGGTTGCTTGTCGTCTGAGTCATTTTGCCTCATTTCTGTCTTCGAGCAACTGTCCAGTTGATAGGAAGTTGACGATGGGATCATCCAAGAAGGTTCGGCCTCTATGGGGAGTACTTAAACTTCTTCAATGGAGGGCCGAAGTAGCTTCTCGATGTGCACAGTCCAACTGGGGGATCCGCTTGAGGTACTTGCCAACTTTGAAAGGGCATCGGCTCATGCGTTCTTGACTCGCGGGGACCCGTTGCAGGGAGAAGCGTTGGAAGTGGCGAGCTAGATCTTGGACTTTGGCAAGATACTTGGACGTACTTTGTTCCCTGGCCTCATACTCACCGTTCACCTGATTCACCACCAGCTGAGAGTCGCTGAAGGCTTCGACGTGTGAGGAGCCGAGGTCCCTAGCAAGCTGCAAACCAACGAGGAGGGCCTTGTACTCGGCTTTGTTATTTGATGTTGGGAAGTCAAACCTTAGCGCATACTCCAAGGCAACATCATTTGGGGTGAGGAGAATGAGGCCCACTCCGCTTCCTTTAGCATTGGAAGAACCGTCAGCAAAGAGTTTCCATCGAGGTTGAGCCTCGTCGTTCACATAATCCCCCTTAGCATTTTCAGGGGGCTGGCAAAGGGCTCAGCTAAAGGTGCATTCTACTATTAAATCTGCCAGGGCTTGTGCTTTGATCGTGAGCCTCGACTGGTATTGGATGTCAAACTCAGACAACTCGATGGCCCACTTCGTCAGGTGCCCCGAGATCTCGAACTTGGCAAGGACAGCCTTGAGTGACTAGTTCTTCAAGACCACTACAGTGTGGGCCTGGAAATACAGCCGGAGTTTCCTTGCCGAAATCACGAGGGCAAAAGCCAACTTTTCTATCTCGGGGTACCTGGTCTCGGCATCATAGAGAACCTTGTTGGCATAGTATACTGGCTTCCGCATGCCATCTTCCTTGATGAGGACTAAACTAACTGCTTCGTCCCTGACCAAGAGGTACAGGTACAGGATTTCCCCTTCGGTCGGTCGGGTGAGGAGGGGAGGCGAAGTGAGGTACACCTTGAGCTCGTCAAAGGCATGTTGGCACTCCTCCGTCCATTGAAACTCTTTCAGCTTCTTGATGGCACGGAAGAAGGGTAGGCAGTGGTCGACTGACTTTGACATGAAGCGATTGAGGGCTATTATTCGACCGATGAGTTTTTGGGTCTCCTTCACCGTCTGCGGAGGTGCCATGTCTAGTATGGCTTTTATCTTCTTAGGATTGGCCTCAATGCCTCTTTGAGTGACACGAAACCTAAGAACTTACCTGATGTGACGCCGAAGACACACTTGCTAGGGTTGAGTTTCATGTTATACTTCCGCAAGGTGTCAAAGGCCTCGGCTAGATCAGAGATGTGGGTCTCGGCTTTCAGGCTCTTCACTACCATGTCATCCACATAGGCTTCGATGTTCCTCCCCATCTGCTCTTTGAACACCTTGTTGACAAAGCGTTGGTAGGTGGCCCCAACATTCTTGAGGCCGAAGGGCATCACACGGTAGCAGTATGTGCCATGTTCGGTGATGAATGAGGTATTCTCTTCATCACCCGGGTGCATCTTTATCTGATTGTATCAGAGAAGGCATCCATGAAGCTAAGTAGCTTGTACCCTTCAGTGGCATCAATGAGATGGTCTATCCTTGGCAAAGGAAAACTGTCATTGGGGCATGCTCGATTAAGGTTTGTAAAATTAATACAGATCCGCCATTTCCCATTAGCTTTCTTTACCATAACCACATTTGACAACCAGTTAGGGTAGTGTACCTCTCGGATGAAGCCAGCGTCGAGTAACATTTCAACTTCCTCTTCTATGGCCTTTCAACGCTCTGATGCAAAGTTCCTCTTCTTCTACCGAACTGGCCTAGAGCTCGGGTCCACACTCAGCCTGTGTGTAATGACCGAGGGGTCAATTCCGGGCATGTCAGCAGCGGACCAAACAAAGATGTTGGCATTAAGTCTGAGAAAACTTACAAGTTCGGATAGGCTCTCGGGGGGAAGGTTGGACCCGAAGCGGACTGTTTTGTCGGGCTCATCCTCGTCTAGGGGGACCGAGATGAGATCCTCGGCCGGCTGGCCTCGGCTCACTAGCTCCTCCCTGAGGCCGAGCCCTTCTAGTGGCAAAGCTTCTTTATTCTTGCCCTTTAGTGCTGCCACATAAAACTGACGGGTGGCGTGCTGGTCCTACGAACAACTTTAAGAACTCTACGAACAAGTGTGAGAAAGATGGACTGAAAAACAGTCCCCTTCGAACCCTAGATTCGGTCCAAACAGATTTAGTCCAATCTAATATGAAATGGTCTAAAACTGATTTTCAATTCAAGAATTAATTCATGAAAGATCTGAAATTAAAAATCTTGATTTTAAACAATCACAAATCAACTACGGACTGTTCGCACCACCTGCAAAATAGAGGTTAATCACTAATGTTGCAGTTTCACAAACTGCAAATCGTAGGAAGCAATTTCTCCATCTGCAAATCTCCAGCGCCACCATCTTCTTCCTTCTTCTTTAATGAAGAAAATAAATAACAGAAATCCTATTTCTATTAATTAATTACATTCTTGATCAAATCCTATACATTCAGTCTAGAAAATAAAAAAAAATTATTTACAGACCGAATTGAATAAAATAAATGAAAAAGGGTGCGCAGACCATCTGCGTCAAATCTGCACTGTGATCTCCAGGTTCGAACAGTCCATTAAATCAAAATAAATAAAGAACAATTCTAAATAAATTTTGTATTTAACAAAAATTAATTTCAGATCAATCGCCCTTAACAAGAAACCATTTCTTGAAAAGAAAAGAAAGCAATCTGTGCAAATCTTGGCAGAACATCTTCTATCCATCTGCGCAAGGTCAGATCTGATTTTCTTTTGGTTCAAGATTCGAACCTGTGGCTCTGATACCACTGAAAGAATGGTAGGATCCATCTAATGGACGCCAATAAGGTTGCGGAATGGGTGGGTGAATTTCAAAAATTTTCCTACCTTCTTCCAACTGGGAATCATATTCCCTAAATTTAGAATACTATATTCAAGGATCCTACTTGAACCATAATCGAACCAGATCTGAACCAAAAAGCAAAAGGGAGGAATATACCTGATCCGGAGAACCAGTATCTCCCAAAGTTGGTGTTCACGCCCAAAGAAGAAACCAAGATCCGCTCCTGCTGAAGATGACACAGCTGTGGATGGAACAGAACCAGCAGGGTGCATCCTACACACTGGATCCTTCGCAAGAATCCTCTGGAAAAACTCTGAACACTGAATCTTTCTCAGTCTTTTTCGCAAGACTGATGTCAAGAACTGATTTCTTGACTCCCTATTGCTGTAAAGATCAGATCTTGCAAGAGGGAAATGGCAGCGGCTGGAGGAGAACTCCTGGGACGAAGATGGCTGAACTGCTTTTCTTCTCTCTGGAGTCTATATGAGATCTAATCTCTGTTTGCAGGATAATTTCTTACACCACAAACCCTTGGTTCGAAATCTGATATATTTCTCTTAGGGTTTCTCCTCTTTTCTTCTTGATTAAGAAACCTCCTATTTTGGAGTTATCCCAATCCAAATCAGTATTTGGATATGGGATTATCCTAATCCTATCTGCAGATTAAGTTAGCTTACTCCTGATCTTATCAGGAGGTTACCAGATTCAAATCTGTTTTGAATTTGGTCTCCCAGAGTGGATAAGGTTAAAGGCTCTATCCTTTTACTAACATTAATCTCAGATTCGCCCCATAGATGGGTGATCATATCAGCCCAGCTCGAAATGGGCTTTTGGCCCATTAAGTGTTCAGTGTTTAACTAGTCTCCAATCTGCTGCCCAGTAGGGCTTCTTTGTATGGCGTGGGACCCAAGCATTGATCTACACACCAGCCACATGGGTTTGGCCCAGCCTTTATTACAAGGCCCAGCCGAATTCACTGAAAAACTCAATAAACCCCTGAGCCCATCACATGGACCCTATGGGCCCAACACTTACATTAAGTGGTCCCTGGGCCAAGCCATCTTATAAAAACCCAAGGACTGTGGGCAGGTGCAAGATTAGCCCATCAGGCATTATCCTAAATGGTCTTACACTTAACCTCTTAGCCCTTAATGATCAAGCACTGCCTGACAAGAGAGGACCTCTCCCTCGGCTGCAAGGAACAGTGTCGCACTCTCCACTCACATGGATCCCGGGAATTAAAACCATTTGCAAACATTTCGAAACCGTATATATATATATATATATATATATTAATTTTGCAAAACAAAATTGCAACGATTGAAATCAACTGCCGGCAGTTTGGTTTCCATCAGAGAGAGTGCATTCCCGATCATTACCCTTTGTCCGACAAAGGGGCTGATCCTGTCACTATGATCACCCACTCAGATGAATTCTCAGACTGTCCCAACATACCCAGGTTTTGATCCCCATCTAAGGATCTCACTGATTGGCATATCAAAGACAGCCCGATCCGACACCTAGTGAAGTGTCATAATCGAGTGTAGGGGTCAGGTGTAACTTTCCAGTTTTGCCCATCTATCTCCAAGGTTCAGGGCAATACTAGAAATCTGGTCCGATTCAAGGATTCGAGTAATCCCATACTGCATATGCTTTGGGTCTTACCCTGGTGGCCGAGACAGGCCATCCCAACACTTGGTGGCACACCAGTATCAGCCTTGGGAGGATAAATCTCCCCAGACTTATCCAATGGCTGTGAACATTTAAAACTAACACGAGTCTCTATAAGTGTCCAGTTTTAGGGTCTTACACAGAATCATACCAAACAACATGAATCAAACATGTACTTCATTTATTTCCACTAAATAACAAAAGTACATCAAATCGGATTGAAGCTAAGGGCATACAAAACTGTCTAACAAAGCTGACCAGTGGGCATCTACTGATTTGAGGCGCTTCGAAGCTATCTTCATCTTTTCGAAAGATTCATAGAAAAGGACATCGGTTGAGGAGCCACTGTCAGCAAGTATCCTTTTGACTACGAAGTTTGCAATGATGGAAGAAACCACCAATGCGTCGTCATGGGGGACTACTACCCCCTTCAGGTCCTCATCCGTGAAGGAGAGGGGTTCTTGCTTCTACTTCTTGGAGGTCGGCCCTTGGATGTTTAGCTATTTGGCATAGGCTTTGCGAGCCGAGGCTGAGGCTCCACCCGAGGCCATGCCTCCCACTATGACGTTGATGACACCTACTGCTTGTTGGTGCTGCTACTGCTGAGAGAACGAGGCGCCGGCCTCGCCTCCGACATACTGATTGAGGTGGCCCCGATGAATGAGGAACTCTATCTCATTTTTGAGATCATAACAATCCTCGGTGTTGTGGCTGGTACCTTGTTGGAACTTGCAATATTTTTTGGAGTTCCCCTGCGGGGGTTCTTCTTCAACTTTTCAGGAAATTTCTTCTGCCCGATATGCATTAGAATCTGTGTGCATGTGGAGTTGAGTGGCGTGTACTAGTTGTAAGCCAAGGCCGAAGCCAGTGGCTTCCTACTGTTATTGTTGTTGTTGCAGCCCTGGTCCCCGTTCTTCCTCTTCTTCTCAGGGGCTCTGTCCCAGTGCACTGTGCCTCGCTCATGGGCGTTTGTAGTCGAAGCCTCTTCGACGGAAATGTATTTCTAGGCCCTTTCCAGGAACTCCAGCTTCGTCTTTGGCAGCACTTGAGGGCCGAGTTAGGGAGGAGCCCGCTGATGGCAACATGCATAGAGACCAGGGGATCGAGGTCACGGACCTCGAGTTCTTCTTTCTTGAAGCGGTCGATGTATGACCGTAGGCTCTCTCTTCGCTTCTGCTTGATAGTCATCAGCGAGACAACGCTTTTCTAGGGGCGCCAACTACTGATGAAGCGGGTGAGGAACATGCTGAAAAACTGCTCCCATGAGGTGATGGATCGAGGAGGGAGGCTAGAAAACCACCGCCGAGCGGCTCCCTTGAAGGTCACTTGGAAAGTCCGGCACGTCAAGGCGTCGGAGTATCTGTACAAGATCAAGAGTGCCCTGAAGCTCTCAAGAGGCTCGGCGACGATATCAGGGGAGAAGGCATCCATTCTCACTAGGCAATTGCTTTGCCCGGCCGAGGTGTCACTTCAACCTTCCTTAACCTATCAGAGCTCGGCTTTGACAGCACCGAGCTCGGCTCTAAGTTCGATGAACATGGGGTCGGGCATGGCATGCGCGCCATCCCGGTCTTCAAGAACAAGGTGGTGCTCGGTGCGGACTCCGGAGTGCTCGGAGTTGTGACTACGTGCTTCGCACTTAGCGCGGCAATCGTTCAAGACGTCCCAGAGGTCAGAGACGTGAGGGGAAGAGGCTCGACGCCGGCCTTCGGCCCTGGATTAGCACTTCGGCGTCAGTGATGCTGCTCGGAGGGCTCACGGCTATCCTTCGATCGTTTTGGCTCCTCCTCCCTTTGACTAGGAGATCTGGAGTTTTCCTCCTTTCGGCTGGGAAGTCTGGTGGTTCGGGAGAGCAGGTCGGCTGGACGACTGCTACCAAACTCTGAGGGCTCGGTCCGCTGCGCGTGGCCAAGGCTGGGGACCGATTAGCTGGTGGACCCATGCCGGCTCGGCTGTGTTGACTCCCCGGTGAGGCGGTCTCCTGCCTGGGGGTAGTTCTACTTGATTCGCCGTGTCAAGTACTCCAGGTGGTCAAGAACGACCTGGAACTATTCATTGGTGACAAGATTTTGTGTATTTCTTGTTCTTCGTACCATGTTGGTTGGTTGGAGCTTGGGGACTTATTAGCTTGTTAAAACTTCAAGGGAATGTCCTAGTGGCACTTCCCACAGACGGCGCTAATTGTTGATGCTCGGAATGGTCGATGACAACAAAGAAATTTCACCCCTAGACTCCAAAGGCTTCAAGGGTTTAGGGTGCTTGTTGCCGAGGCCAAGGTATGCAGGCCGAGGCGGAGAGGGCTCCAAGTACTATAGAAGCTGAGGTGCTGCAAGGCAAAATGTATCAGAGAACCCGGGTGAGAACCCGAGGCAGAGTCTCCAACGGTCAAATTAGTACGGGGTGCGAAGAGGGAAATTAGAATATAGCTTTTGAGATCAGTTCCAAGTCTAGATGCAGATTGTATTCCATCCCCCTTACCTAGAAGGGGCACCCCTATTTATACTTGAGCTGCCTAGAGGTAGGTGGAGACGAACGCCTGAGATGGGAGCCGTACAAGGGTAGTCAGAGAGCTCTGTGAGAACGCATGGGCGCTCTGCAATTGGCTCCGTACGAGAGGAACAAAATAACCTCTGTTGTAGCTGATCTCGTTCCCAAATTTGGCGCTTGTGGGCTGGGCCTCCCAGCCTCAAATGGACTAGGTTGGATAACCCCACATCACCTTCCTTCCTCAGAGCTGATCCCGACTCCTCAGACATTTGATCGTCATCAAATAGCTGTAAAGAAGCTTACCAATTTACAAATTTAATTTAATGAGTGGTTCATGGCTAATGATAATGACTCTATGAGATTATTGATGATTCTGTTAACAAATGAGTGCAGTGAGATGTCAGATGGGTGTGAAATCAGATCCCAACCAGGCTCTCCCTGCTTTGTAACCAAATGCTTGGCACAATGACAAATAGGGTTGAAAGATAATAATTTATAACACACAATGACAAAGCCCAGTGAACAAGTCTAGTGGGGATTGAATGACAAACAATGGCTAACCACTTCTAACGCTATAACCAAAAAAAAAAAAAAAAAAAAAAAACTCACAAATGACCTGCAAATCATCTACTTGGTACCATTGTAGCAGCCCCAAAAAGATCCTTAATTTTTTGTGGAATTTATTTTATATTTCTTCGTTTCCTACATTTTTATATGTTATCCTATAATTTCTGTTCTTTTTTTAAATGTATCTTTCTGGTTTTTCTTTATTTTTTATAATTTCTATTATTTTTCTACTTTTTCTATGCTTTTCTATAATTTTTGTTATTTCTCTGTGTATTTCTTTATTTTTTGTAATTTATGTTATTTGTTCATTTTCTGTGTTTTTCCATAATTCTTTTTATATTTTTTTATAATTTATGTTATTATCTATATTTTTCTATTTCTTATAATTTATGTTATATTTTTCTAGAATTGATATATGTTTCACTTAATGAATGGAAAAATAATAGGTTGGATTATGAAGGATTTGGATTGAATCCGACCTATTTAATTTTATATACATGAATCGTTAACGGATTGACAGGTCAAACGAGTTGAGCCGAAGGTCAACCCAAACCCATTTACTTGTCACCCCTACAGCGTGGGAACCAGGGGCCTTCAGTGTTAGGTGCATAGAGAGATTAACAAAGTAAAGCATTTACTGGACCAATTGGAATTGGAATGATAAGCTGAAATTCTGGCTGCCCTACTTTTTGGTTGAAGGGACGAAGTCATAGGTTGTAGGCTGAGAAAAGAATTCATCATGATCCTTCCTACTTTTTCCTTCATTTTCCTACTTTTTCTTTCAAACAAAATAAAGCCTTAAGGTTTATGTTACTTTTGAGGCAGTTATGAAGCCTTTTGAGGGTTGATAATATTTTCTTACTGCGAGGAAAAAATGTTTTCACATCGCTACACTTAGATTTTTTGTTAAGCTACTTTAAGGTGTTGTCCTTGTCAGATTCAAAGTATTGATAGACATTATACACAGAATTCGTGTATCATGGCTTTTCAAACAGGGATACTCACTTTTTTTAGGGTCAGTATTTAAGAAATAAATATATTAGGAGGGATTCAAATGTTTAAATAAAAACCCCTTAAATCTTAGATTTGGCGTTTCGGTGCATAGTGATTACTTTGAACCATGGGAAAAATTATCTGATGGTCAGTTCAGTTCTTTTTTTTACTTTTATTGCCTTTGGTACGTTTGTGAGCACGTTCTTTCCTGCAGGGCAGGAAAATGCAACAAATGTGAGCATTGAAGTGTTGAAAGCATTTCCTCGGTTGAGATGCAAACCCGAGACACGCAGTGAATTTCAAACATACCAGTGTCACTGTCGTAATCAAGCACAAGTTGGTGTAAATCGGATCAGGCCGCTCGCGGTCCGACAGAAATTCAACCGGCCCAGCCTGGCCCGACATGATAGCTCATGGGTCATTTCAGGCCTAACAAGATGGTTCATGCCATGTTGGACCGGACGGGCTGAAATGGCATGACATGATTCATGCCATACCGCCCGTGGCCCATGTGCCGGCACAGCCCACACCACGGCTCGTCACGGGCGAGTACGGCATGGCCTGCAAGGTCCGTAGCAGGCCACGCTCAACCCATCCAAAAACTAGTTGTTGCCCCCCCTCCCAAGCCCCAAGTCCCCCAACAGCTAATTTCAGCTTTTTGGGAGAATTTTTAACATAAATACCCCCCTACAGCTATGTAACAACTAGTTTATGGGAGCTTTTTGGGTAAAGTCATAAATAACTTTACAATGACCAAAATACTCCCTCCCAACAACTAAAAAACAGTTAATTTTTAGAGTATTTTGGGCAATTGAATTATTTTCAATTCCTATAAATAGCCATATGGCCCCTATCCTCCACCATTCTTCTCATCGCACCAATTCAAGAATCAACATTCAACAATTCTCTTATTCTCTTAATCTCTTCAGTCTTCCCTCTCTCAATCTCTCAGTCTCTCAGACATTCTCTGCAATTTAAGTGAACTCTGATAATCTCATTACTCATATCCTGATACTCTGATTGGTCGATTGTCTAATTCTCCAAGTTAACAATTTGGGAGACTTGGAGCCTTGGACGTTGTTACGTTGAAACTGTTGAAATCAAGTTGGGATTCTGAACCGACAATCCGAGGTAAGTCCAATTAAATTAATTTTATTTTTTTAGAGTTACAAAAAAATGGTCAACTCTTCCCAAAAACCCAAGTTTAGTAGCCTGATTTGGAAAATATTTAAAATAGAGGATGTTGAGGGAAAGGGGAAAAGAGCAGTTTGTCAAGAATATATAAAAGACTTTAGCTATTATAACAAGGGTGATACGGGCCATATGACCAAACAATGTCTCACACATGAGAAGAAAAAATAACCCACAAATTCAATGAATTGTTGAAATAATGGAAAATAAATTTTAAAAATATTGGGAGAAGTCAGAGAACATTTCTTCCTGCCAATCCCGATAGGCCACCATGGCACGTGATTCGTGATCTATTAATCCCTTTGATGTCTACAGGCTACAATTCCATTAGAATCTTGTCTAGTTGTTTTAGTGCAGGACCTACAGGTACCACTGTATCAGGGTTGGCTAGATGCAGTCATGATGCAGAATATAGATTACACATTTACAATTACAAGACAAAGGAGGGCATGATACTATTACATACACCGGATATTTCACCTAAAACGGATGATGAAAGTGTGAATGCTTTCATCATAATGTACATGTAAATTTTGTTTAAATTATAAACTTTAACAAATAACCCACAATTTTTTATTTTTTTCAAATTATTATAAATTTTGTTTTAATTTTATTTAATTTATTTGCTATTAATGTAATTTTGTATTTAATTTATTCCATTTTCATATTTCATTCATCCAAATATGAAATATGAAGTATCCAACCAATGTATATTTCAATATTTGTATGCTTTGTAATTTGTATCATTATTCTTTCAAATTTAAATGAAATAAAATTCCTATTTGAATTGTTTTACACTTTTATTTATTTTTTTTGATTAATTGTAAATTCGTAATCCATAACCATATCCATTCAGTCTAGCCCGGTTCAACCCAAGCCCAAGGCCCACCCTATGGCCCAACCCGGCACAGCCCAAGCCCATGACACAGTTTGCAGGCCGACTCGGCCTAAGCCCGCGGCACGGTACGACACAGCACAGGCCCATACAGGCCTGGGCCGTGGGCTTTGCCAGGCCAACTCCCAGAATTTTCACTGAGGAAGGCAACACGACCCGTGACAACCAACGGGCCAACACAACACAGCCCGGCACGGCACAGGCCCACTTTACACCCCTACCTACGGTGGTCGCATAGACGTAATCTTGCCTCAATTGACTTAAAAAAACAAAGAAAAAAGAAGAAAACATTGCCATTATTGCAAAAAAGAGAATAAACGAAGTGGTGAAAATTTTCCTAGTGGAAGAGGTGGTGGATTAGGGCTGTAGTGGTGACATGGGTCCTGCTGGGCTTACCACCTATGATAAGCCACGCCCAGGCCAAGCTTTGAGCCTATGACATTAATTAATTTATAAATATCTTACAGAGTGCACCCCACACCTCCCCTGGTTGGGATATGCCGTGGGGTGCACTTTGCTGATTGGAAAAATATCTATTTAAAATAAATAAAAATTTATAATCAATAATATATTTAATTTAATAAAACAAAACAACAAATAAATAAATAATCAGGGTCATCACGCAATAGAGTGAAAGAGGGAGAGATGCCTTTTGTCATTATATTTTTGTTTTATATAGTCGAATAATTGTAAACAGTTAAATAATAATTAATTTAATTTAATAAATAAATAAATTTAGTAAAATAAATGAGATAAATAGACAATCAAGTGAGAGAGTAAATATATATAAATATATACATGATTCTCTGTCTTTGCTAGCAATAATAATTTGTTAGATTATTAAATTATTAACTAATTAAATAATTTAGTAAAATAAATAAAACTTTACGTATTATCATTACAAGATTGGTAAAGGCTTTCTCATTATTTTTTTTCAAAATCTTTAAAAAACATGGCTTAGCCCGGTTCGTGGCCCAGCAATAATTACATAATGCATTAATATATATAATTTTATTTTATTATTGCATATATAAACAATTGTGTACATCAAAATTCATAGAAAATAAAAATTTAATATCTTTTTTAATTTTTTGTCTATTTTTTAATTTATGTTAAATTTTTCATTTTTTTTCAAAATTTTTAAAAAACATGGTTTAGCATGATTTGTGGCATGGACTGGCCTAAGACTTGGCCCGTGGCACAGCATGGGCCTCTGCAAGCTCAAGTCGTATATTATATACAATAATTATATAATATATTAATATATATAAACTTTCTTTTCAATATTATTATATTATTTCATTTTATTATTGCATATATAAACAATTGTGTACATCAAAATTCATATAAAATAAAATTATAAAATCTTTTTTTTTTGTTTATTTTTTAATTTATGTTAAAATTTTCATTATTTTATTCAAATTTTTTAAAAAACATAGCATAACCCAATTCGTGGCCCGGCTTGGCCTAAGACTTAGCCTGCAAACTAGGCCAACTTTAACCCGGTTCGTGGCCCGACCTGGCCTAAGACTTGGCCCGCGGACTAGCCTGGCCCACAACACGACACAAGCTCGTGCAGGCTTGAGTCGTATATTATATACAATAATTATATAATATATTAATATATATAATTCTATTTTCAATGTTATTATAACATTTCATTTTATTATAACATATATAAACAATTGTATACATCAAAATTCATATAAAATAAATTTTAAAGATCTTTTTTAATTTTTTATCTATTTTTTAGTTTATGTTAAAATTTTTCAGTTTTTTAAATTTTTTTATTTATTTTTAAAAAACATAGCATAGCTCGGTTCGTGGGTCGATCTGGCCTAAGACTTGACCTATGGACCTGTCTGGCCCGCAGCACGATACAGGTCCGCACGGTCTCGAACCGTATATTATATACAATAATTATATGATGTTAATATATATATATATATATATAATTTTAATTTCAATTTTATTATATTATTTCATTTTATTATTGCATATATAAACAATTGTATACATCAAAATTCATATAAAATAAAATTTTAAGATCTTTTTTAATTTTTTGTTTATTTTTTAATTTATGTTAAATTTTCATGTGGAAAATCTGTAATTTGTTTCAAGTTGGGACCAAATGATATTTTTGGATTGGCTGGCCAATTTATTTTGTTATATTTGGATGGCCAAATATGAGATTCACTTTAATAGCAAGGTAAATCCTGTGGATTGGGTAACAGGAGACTAATCTCTGTTATCAATGACTTTATCTTTGTGAATTTTCATTCAATCCCCAGTACTGCAGGTTTCCAAAGCAAGATATGGAGAAAACCTCTTCAAGAATTTCTTAAAATAAATTGTGGAGGCACTAAAAGTGATACCTTTGGAGATCATATGGTTCGATCATCCATGGAGCCATTGAAGCTAAGCTGAAAACTATTCCATCCGGACATTCTTTTACTAGAAGGGTTGGCTAAATGTTATTGCTGAACTTGAGCTTGCCTCCCTTCTATGTATTAATTTGTCTGGCAAAGCAGTGACTTTACCATGGAACAATCTTTATTTGGACTGTTAAAAATCTTCAGTGGTTAACATGCAATGTCTCTAGATTAGGTAATCAAGCAGCCCATGAAGGTTTTTGGATGGATAATCCTCGAATGTGTGATTCTGTGACGTAGTTGACGTAGACTGTGTAAGTCCTATCTTATAATGAAGGTTTTATTAAAAAAGGATGAGGAAACATATATGAGCATGAGCGAGAGAATGAGGAAAAATTAATGTTACATCAAATGGACAGTAATAATACTTTCGACTTGCTACAGAAGAGAAGACCTAATTCTTGCCTCTCTACTAATTGGTTATATGCTATTTGGTCCTTTGTGTGATGGTTAGGGCACTCCATTGGATCAAGACTTTGGAGCTGCTCTCCCAATTTTCATTTGATTATGTATGGAGAAATTGGAAAATAGTTGCCAAGAGTTATTCTAGAAAGGAAAGAGTGGAGGTTCATTGATTGCCTCCAACTGAAGGTTTTGTAAAACTGAACTTTGATGGAAGCAGTTGAGGTAATCCAAGCCCTTTTGGAATGGGAGAAGTATTGAGAGATGTAGAAGGTAAACTTATAACGTTGTTTTCTGGCCCTGTGGGTATGGGTGACTCTCTTAAAGCAGAATTGCTTGATGCAATACAAGGAGTGCAGATCACTAGTGAGCTAAAGATAGCACCATAGCAAATATAGTGATTGAAGGGGATTCAAAAGTGGTGGTGGGATGGTTAAAGGATCCAGAATCTGTAATTTGGTGCTATAGGAGTGAAATGAAAAAGTTCAAATGGCTTATCAGAAATTCAGAAATATGAACTTGAGGATACAATGGGTGAGGAGATTAGCAAATGAGATGGTGGATGCTTTATTTAGCTAAGTAGGGGATGAGCTTGTTTTTGTTGTTTTATAGAGAGGTAGCATCTCATGCCTCTATAAGGGATGCCTGTAAAGCTTCTTACCTCAAAGTTTTAATAAAATTTAAGTTATTTATAAAAAAGGGCAATAATAAAACATAATGATGATCAATTTTTAGATCTCTGCAACTACAAGGCAACCCAGTATAATATTTAGATTTTGACCTACCAATGTGTGGGTTTGATCAGGCTACAGCAAGTTGTTCGGGTTTGAACTTCTCACACATGTTTTACACTTATCTTTTATTCTGGCTGTATAGTAAAATTGGATACCTCAAATGTAAAATTTAAGGTAAGTTATTAAGGATTTTTTTCTTTCGATTTTTTTGTTTATTTTAATATAAGTGTTAGATATATATCATTGTTTATTTCACTTTTTATATCTCATAATTACGTAAAACTATAAATCAATTGTTAAATGATATTTTACCTCACTTCTACCAGAGGCATGATACATGCCTGATGCCTCATTAGTAATATTAAAGATGTTTAAGTCATTGTAGAGAACACTGATGTGGTCCCCACTACGGTACTCGTATGACTATTAGTCAGCAATTAGTTATTAGTTGGTAGCTATTTTTAGTCAAGTCTTTGAGTCAGTCTTTAATTATTAGTCTTTTATTTTTTTTTGCCATGTAAGCAGTAAGGGTATTTCAGCCCTTTTATCTTTATTTGAAGATTAATATAAATAGTAAGAGAGGAGTGGCGGATCAATTAATCCTCTCTTTTCTAATCTCCCCTTCCATCTCTTCTTCTCCTCTCCTCTCTTCTCTTATCCTCTTCTTCTTTCCAATTTTTCTTTGTTAATTGAACACTAAAACTAGGCCTGATTGTAGTCTTATTCGACTACATGGTATCAGAGCCAACCTACGAGTTCTTGTGGTAGTCTAATATGGCCGACTACATAAGAACTTCCTAGGATTGGAAGCTTTCAGCAAAGCAAGACCATCGATTGAGTCTTGGAGATTGTTGGCAGTGTGTGGCTAGCATTGGACGATGACCAGCAATCAGGAAGAGTTAGACAATAGGAAGAACTTTCGAGATTAGGGTTCAGACTTGATTTTGAAGGTGGAGGCCAGTGTTTCACTGAAGTAAGTTGGGTTTTTGAGATTGATCTATTAAAAGATCATTTTTTCTGGTTAATTTAAGAGGTGCGGCTGAGAGATTTTTTCCGGTTATTGATCTAGTTCTTTGCTTGTTTCTTGACCGACTAGTTCTAGGTTTAAGACTCTAATTTCTTGACTGTCGCCAATTCTAGGGCAGCAAATAGTTCAGTTTCAACCTTGCACACTAAGGTGTTTTTAGTTCTCTGGAAGATTATCAGAGCTGTTTTTTTTTGGGTGGATTGCCGACCTAGAAGGGTAAAGTAGGTTCGCCTGTTAGCAAATTCTGGGTGAGGTTACCCAATCTTAGTAATAAAAGAGGTTTTTTTTTTACCTTAGGTTCAGCTGTTAGCAACTTCTGGGTGTAATTACTTAGTCTCAGTGATAAAAGAGGTATTCTTTGACCCTTTCCTTGACAAAGAATGGAGTTTAAGAGCCAAGGGAAAAGTTTTTTGGGGATTGGTGGTGTTGGTAGCATACCTGAGAATAATTTTTAGATTACCATTGTCAAGTTTGATGGATCAAACCACTTGGAGTGGGCCCAATCAGCCATGATGACTATTGGGGTTAGAGGAAAGCTAAGTTATTTGTTGGGTGATGTGAGGGAACCAGCCAAGGAGGACCAAATATATGACAAATGGGTTCAGGAGAACTATTTGGTTATGACATGGCTGTGCAACTTTATGCAACCACATATCAGCCAAAACTATTTATGGGCAAAAACAGCTAAGGAAATTTGGGATATCATGAAAGATACCTATTCCCAACCCCTCAATGTTACTAGGGCTTATTTTTCAAATATATGCCAAACCAGTCTTGGTTTATTTTTCAACCTTGAAATCCTTGTGGCATGAAATTGATTACTTAGAAACAATTGAGTGGGAAAGTCAGAAGGATGCACAAGCTTATAGAAAGCAGGTTGAAATCAATAAGGTGTTTGAATTCCTAGTTGGTCTGAATTCTAAGTATGACATTTTGAAACAACTTCTAACAAGAGATAGTGTGACCTTATCACAAGCTTACTCTCTAGTGCACAGTGAAGAGAGTAGAAGGAAGGTTATGTTGCAACATCCGCCTCTTGAATCAGCCTTGGCAGCAACTAAACCCACGTTTGGGGGGATAAGGAGAGAGATATGAAGAAGGAAGACAAGAGGGACCTAATATGTGAACATTGCAAGAAACCTAAGCATACCAAAGAAACCTTTTGGAAGTTACGTCCTCATTTAGTTTCAACAAAACTCAGAAATAAAAAGGGGAATGCTAATATGGTTGTTACTACTGACTGTGCAACCTCTTCAGGCACAAAAGCAGTACCACTAGACACTCTAGTTGTTGTTTGAGCTGCTTTGACCCAGTTGGAAAATAAAGTTGGTAATTTAGCATCATCACCTCAGCCATTAGTTACAACATCAGCTCCTCCCACCTCAGCTTTTGCTCATTCAAGTACACGAGGCTCAATTTATCATGCTTCAGCTCCAGGTAACACTAAACATTATTGGGTGATAGACTCAGGTGCATTTGATCATATGACTGGCTTGCCCTCACTGTTTACTACCTATCACTTATCCTCTGGCAGAGACAAGGTGTCTATGTTGATGGTTCACTTGTTCCCACCTCTAGCAAGGGAGACATCAAGTTGTCTAGTGCAATTTCCTTGTCTTCTGTTTTGCATGTTCCTAAACTTAGCACTAATTTGCTTTCAATTAGTGGTATTACTAAAAACCAGAATTGCTCAGAAACATTTTTTCCTGATCGATGTGTTTTTCAGGATTTGGAGACAAGGAAAGTGATTGGGACTGGCCATTAAACGAATGGGATCTATCTACTTGGAGGAAGTTTGCGCTGGGAATATAGTGAAGTTAGGGGGTCTTTTGTTTCTCAGTTTGTTGGTCAAATATGCTTTGGCATAACCATTTGGGTCATTTATCTTTAAGGTCTTTGAAAAGCTTGTTCCTAGTTTATTTGAATTTATCCAGATGTTCAGTTTAAAGTGTGAAAGTTATAAGCTTGCAAAGCATTGTAAAACAACATATTCATTGAATAATAAGAGAAGTGGTATTCCTTTTGACATTGTGCATACCGATGTTTGGGGACCTTATCACATCACTGTTATAGGGGGGTACAAATATTTCTTGCTGTTTGTTGATGACAACACCCATTTTTCTTGGGTTTACTTGATGCATTCTCGAGATGAGTTTCCTATCTTAACATGGATCTTTCATCAGATGATTTTAACCCAGTTTGGGGTAAAAATCAAAATTTTTAGATCTGATAATGCGAAAGAGTACTTCAAACATCACTAGCCTCATATTTCCTTGACCATGGGATTATCCATCAAAGTACCTACCTTCATACCCCTCAGCAGAATAGGGTGGTTGAGAGAAAGAATAGGCACATATTGGAGGTGGCTAGAAGTATCATGTGTAACTCCAATGTGCCTATGCGTTTTTGGGGAGATGCTATTCTCACAGCTATATATCTCATCAACCAAATCCCTTCACGGGTTCTTGACATGAAACCTCTATTCACCCTTTTATATCCTAATAAAGAAATGTTCTCTATCCCTCTTAAAACCTTTAGTTGTACTTGCTTTGTTCAAACTCTTGGCCCTCATTGTTCCAAATTTAATCCTAAAGCCTTGAAATATATTTCTTGGTTATGCACAAACTCAAAATGGACATTACTGCTATGAACCTACTTCAGAGAAGAGATTTGTATCTATGGATGTCACTTTCTTTGAGGATGTACCTTATTATCCTAGGGTTTCTTCTCAGGGGGAGAGTAATGAGGTTGGAATTAACACATCAAAGGTTCCTTTACTTGTTCCATTGAGTGAAGAGGGATGTAATGGGAAAGGTTGTCAGAGATGTCGGGATTTGAGAGTTTATCACAGACGGTGGAGGCATGTTGATTTCAGTCATTAACAATCCAAGCCAGCCCCAATTCCTTCTACGGATCCAAAGGCAAGCGTCATTGCACCTCATCCACAACCCATTGTATCTCACAATTCTTGTCTTATGATCATTTGTCTCCCTCTTACAAATCCTTTCTTGCATTCATTGTTGATATTCCCATTCCTAGAACAGTGCAATAAGTCCTATTAGTTCCTGAGTGGAAGGATGCAATGAAGGTAGAAATGGATGCCTTTCTGAGAAACAATACCTACGAACTAGTTGATCAACCTAAAGGGAAGAAACCAATTGAATGTAGATGGGTGTTTACTATGAAACATAATGCTAATGGTTTCATTGAAAGGTATAAGACCCGGTTAGTTGCAAAGGGATTTACTCAGACTTATAGTATAAATTACTTGTAGACTTTTGCACCAGTAACAAAGATGACCACTATCAGAGTTTTATTATCTCTTGCAGCCAATTACTCTTGGCCCTTGTTCCAAATGGATGTTAAAAATGCCTTCCTCAATGGGTACTTGCAAGAATAAGTGTACATGCAGTTGCCTCCTAGTTTTTACAGTACAAAGACAGGAAAGAAGGTTTGTCGACTGAATAAAGCCTTGTATAGACTAAAACAGTCCCCCAGTGCTTGGTTTGATAGATTTAGACAAGCTTTTGAAAAGTTTGGCTATGTGCAAACTCAGTCAGATCACACTGTTTATTAAGAAAGTGGATTCTTCCTTAACTCTGCTTGTTGTATATGTTGATGATATTTTAGTGATAGGAAATGATAACCGGGAGATTGAGTTTCTTAAGCAATTTCTTCATCAAGGGCTTGAGGTAAAGGATCTAGGAGAGCTACGATATTTCTTGGGTATTGAGGTAGCTCAGTCCAAGCATGGAATCTTTGTTTCTCAAAGAAAGTATGTCCTTGATTTGTTGGAGGAAACAGGAAAGTTGGGTGTTAAGCCAGTTGACACACCTATTGAACAGAATCACAGGATCAGTGCAGAAGGTGGAGATCCTCTTGAAGATAAAGCTATGTTCCAACGGTTAGTTGAAAAACTCCTTTATCTTTGTCTCACACGACCAAACATCATCTATGTAGTCAGTGTTGTAGTCGGTATATGCATTTTCCTAGAACTACTCATCTACCTGTTGTTCAAAGGATATTGGCATATTTGAAGAGGTGTTCAGGCAGAGTGTACTATTTAAGGATAATAATCACATGAAGATAAAAAGTTTATACAGATGCGGATTGGGCCAGTTGTGTTGATGATAAAAGGTCTACCTCTGGATATTGTATTTTTGTAGGAGGTAATCTTATTTCTTGGAGTAAGAAACAAAATGTTGTTTCTCGTTCCAGTGTTAAAGCTGAATATCGGTCCATGGCAAATGGTGTGGCTGAAATACTATGGTTAAAATCACTGTTTGAAGAATTGGGTATTGCCTATGAAAAACCTCTAATGTTGTACTGTGATAATCAGGCTACTATTAATATAGCCCATAATCCGGTACAACATGACAGAACTAAGCATATTGATGTGGATCGACATTTTATTAGAGAAAGGGTTGAATCTCAAGAAGTATGTCTTCCATATATCACCTCTATGCAAGTTGGGAATGACAAACATCTACTCCCAACTTGAGGGGAAGTGTAAAGAACACTAATGTGGTACCCACTACTGTACTTGTATGACTATTAGTTAGCAGTTAATTGTTAGTTGTTAGTTAGTAGTTGGTAGTTGGTAGTTATTTTTAGTCAAGCCTTTGAGTCAGTCTTTAATTAATAGTCTTTTATTTTTTGCCATGTAAGCAGTAAGGGTATTTCAGCCCTTTTATCTTTATTTGAAGATTAATATAAATAGTAAGAGAGGGGCGACAGATCAATTAATCCTCTCTTTTCTAATCTCCCCTTTGATCTCTTCTTCTCCTCCTCTCCTCTCTTCACTTATCCTCTTCTTCTTTCCAATTTTTCTTTGTTAATTGAACACTAAAACTAGGCCTGATTGTAGTCTTATTTGACTACAGTCATCATTCATCAAACAGATTCTATCTTTAAGAAGGGGTTTCAAGAAAATTCCAGCATGTCCACAGTCCACCAACCAACCAACTGTTGCAAACTAATACTCAACTATTATGAATTAAAAATAAACTATTACAAACCTATAAATAGTTTACTTTCAAATTTAAATTTCCATATTAATTAATGGTGCTAGAAGTTATATTTACATAAATGCAACTATTAAAACTTGATGACAAGTCACTACATGAAAGAGAAAGATTCTTTCATTAAGATATAATACTGCAATTTTTCAAAATTGCATACACTCTAATTTTAACTTTTTAAGCCATTTTATCAACTTCTCTTATTAATATTATATTAACCAGGAAATTAAAAAATAAAAATGGTTAATTGTTCATTTAAATTAGTAATTTTCTTAATTTAGATCATATTTTAATTCTTATACCATTTCCTAATGTTTCTTTGGCATATCCCAACAGTACACACTTCGCATAAACTATTAAAATATATGTTTCTTATGTGTACCTCATGTGTATAGACTTCATTTAATTGTCATTTGAGACTTAGATTTAGTTTTATTTATGTATTTATATGATTTATTTGTGTTTTCCTAGCATATCCATGTGTATCTTAATATTTTCCCCATATCTACGCCTATACAAAATATGTGCAATACATCTCTTAAAATTGCCTTTCCAATACTTTAAACCCATGAAGAAAATAGACCTCCCCCTATGATTACAATGGGCTACTTTGAAAGTTGTGATAAAGCAGCCCTTGGCCAGGAATATATCCCATGTAGTAGCCTAGCTGTTTGATGTAATATTTTCTTCTTCCTTTTTGATCCTTTAACCTCCCCCCACCCCAAGTACCTTTTAAAAAAATGTCCAATAGTACCCATTTTGGTGCCAACCCAAAGAAACCAAAGATTGACAATGACATGCTGCTATAAATAAGAATAACATACCCATTACAAACAGATCTGCAGAAAAAGTGTTCATTTGGTTATTTATGCAGAAATTATTGGATTAAATAAGACCAAAAGCTAAACAGAGTTCAGAGCCTTGCAAATTCCCAGATTAAGATAAACACATGGTTGGTCTCCATACAAGAACAACTTAGCAGATAGGAAACTAAAAGATACTCAAAACACTGATTCTAAGACAAAGAAACATGTAGAACATATACATCAGTTTTGTATTCTAGGCCTTTAGCATATAAAATATATAACAGAAAGAAGAGGAAGAAAACAAGGAGCATGATTTGAAGGATCATACTCAATACAAAGTAAATGAAAACCTTTATAATAGATTATGCAGATTTTTACGTATCTATGAGGGAATTATTTGCCAAGTTACATGTCTAAGCATTCTAACCCTTGGAACAGACAACTCAGACTGGGGTTCTAGGTAATACTACTCACTGCAAGTACCCATAGAGCTTGCATTCTTAACAATCCAAGGATGCTCCATGATCTTCTGAAGGGAAAGCCTTTTTGAAGAGTCCTTCACTAGAAGCTGCACAATTTTAGTTAAGATCAAGATACTAAATGCCACATCAAAAGAAAATAAGGATACTAAGAAGGAAACTCACCCGACTGATGAGATTTTTTGCTTCTGCAGACACATGGGGTGTAGGAGGGAAGCTCAAATCAACCTTCATTATCCTGTAATCCCATCAACAATTTGTTCAACCTACATAGCTCCATCAAAGTTCCATGTAATCCACAAGATACTTGAACCCCATCCTCACCTTCTGAATGTATCTTTTTGACTCTCAGCCTCAAATGGAGGGACCCCATAAAGGAACTCATAACAAAGTACACCTAAAGTCCAGTTATCAACAGCGTAGTCATGGGCTTTGTTCTCAACCATTTCTGGAGCTAAATAATCTAAAGTTCCACACATAGTGTGTCTTTTGCTTCTCGACTGAACAGACCATCCAAAGTCTGCAATTTTTAGTCGGCCCTGCAATCATAAAATATGGTTAAAACACTTATTCAGGACAGCATTCGTCCAATACATCCTATCTTCTTGGATGATCAAAGATTTGGATAATTGTAGGTTGAGCAAGCTAAGTTTAATTTATTCCAATGATCAAATATAAGAAGTAATGTCTAATAATCTAAAGTAAATAGTGCAGGCATGTCAGTCCCATGTCAAGTCAAAGACAATTTCAGGTAAAATCAAAGGCACACCCGAGAAAGTTTGAGTGACAAAATTAATTTATAAGATGATGCAATAAACACATCCGCGGTCTAGAGAAACCAAAAACAATAAACACCGGCAATTTTAAGAATCTCTGCTTACATAGTTACAAAACTCAGCACAAACCATGATCTTCTTTTCCTTTCCTTTTATTTTATAGTCCACGCCAAACAATGATAGGAAATCTAGTAAATTTCCATTTTGTGTTTTTTTTCTTTGAGCTGACTATGCTACTTAATTTCAACTGAAAAAATGAAAATAAAAGAGAAAATAGAAAGCTCCGTAGAGTACCTCAAAATCCAGCAACAAGTTCTCTGGTTTGATGTCTCTGTGAATTACATGTTTGTCATGGCAGTAAGCTAGCGCTTGCGTGAGGCTCGCAATATACTGTGTTACGGAAGAAACAAAATAAGAAAACCCTAGAACCATAGAAAGGAAAAAGGAGAAAAGGATAAAATCGAAAATAAACTGGAAGAATTTTACAGTGGCTGCTTGCTTCTCGGATAGGTATCCGGACTTCCTCAACAACCTATAAATCTCTCCCCTGTGTGCGTACTCGAGAATTAAGAAGATTCGCTCACCATCGTGAAACCAACCGAAGAGACGGAGAACATTTGGGTGACTGAGACTACTCTGTATCTCCATCTCCCGCCTCAGCTGGTGGTGCAGCCTGTACTTCTCAATTTGTTCCTTGAATATAACCTTAAGTGCAACTATATATTTGCTCTGAAAACACAACCAGCGCCCCGGTGTTATAGTGATTACAAGAGTTACAATCAGAAGTCTAAATCGAAATGATGGAAAATTGAATCGTGGGTACCTTCTTTTCTCTGGCAAGATACACTCTCCCAAACTTCCCTTTCCCGAGAGGTCTTCCGATATCGAAATCATGCAAAGACCATTGCTTCCGGGATGGTTGTTGTTCCCGCTGCTGATTTTGTTCATTCGTTCGACTGGATTCTTGAATTTGGGAATCCATGTGGATATCTGATCTGATCTGAGCTAGGGTTTGGGATTCGAAGAAATGAGAGCGGATAAGAAGCCGCTCGATGTTACATCTGAGAATCTGTTAGCCTCGTCCTGTGTCGATGAGAAGATGAGAGAAGATAGAGAAGCCGCGTCGGAATGCGAGGGAAGTCTGTTGTGACTTGTGATTCAAATTCAAAAACTATATTGCTTTCAAGTTTTGACCGACTGTATCCGTGGACATGGTAATTTGACCCGTCCCCGTTGGGGCTCCGACGCACTCCGCCGATCGGGTTTGGGTTCGGGGCGGTTTGTGATAGGGGACGGACGGACGATATTATGATATGTAACTTTCATATAATTTTAGGTAGATTTCAAAAAATAAAAAGGGCAAATTTTTAAATTATCCCTATTCTTTAGTTAATTAATAAATTATACCTTTATTATTTAACTATTGTACCTTAAACCACAATTAACTAACTCTATTCCTATCATTAACACCCCATAATGTTTCATCAAAATTCATATACACGTAAAACTACGTGCATAATTTTTTTTTAAATCCAATATTGTAATCTGGGTAAGAATCACCGCCCATATATGTCTTGGGACTTGGGAGTCAGCAACTCTATATCTGAACAATAAGTTGATTGGTCCGATATTGGAGCTGAGCCTAACAAATCTCGATCAGTTCAATGTCTCGTTCAATCAGTTGAATGGCCCGATTCCAATGAGTCCGCAAAAGTTGTCGACTCATTCCTTGGCACTTACCTCTGCAACTCGCCAATTGCTCCTTGTCCTAATGAAGCAGTGCCACCGCCAAGCCAGAGGTAGTAGCTCCAACAACAGTGGTGGCAACAACAACACACGAAAATCTACCTATTGTTTTGAACAAGAAGCTCATCTTCTTTGGAAATGCTAGTAGGGTTTTCAATCTGGAGGATCCGTTGAGGTTTTGGGGAAGGGGACGCTTGGTGTTCAGAACGAACAAGAGGCTCATCTTCTTTGGAAATGCAGGTAGGGTTTTCGATAGGGAGGATCTATTGAGGGCGTTGGCTGAGGTTTTGGGGAAGGGGACGTTTGGTGCTCAAAAATCCAAGCAGAAAACCAAATGGAATCATTTCTTTTGGGTCTGTAGTAACTCAACGGCAGTGGCTCCCTTCTCTCTCTTGACCTATTACACCGTCTCTCTCCCTATCGTCAAAGGGCAATACCCCCCCCCCCAACACGTCGGCAATTTTGTATATGTAGAACAATAAGTTGATGCCGAGAAAGGCACTGGAGGTATGGTGAATGCATTCAAAATATATCTTTCAAACTGCCTAAGCCCAACCAAGCTCGAATCTGGCACACTTATCAAAAATAAAAAACTCTCTCAAGTTGTATTGGGTTAAGTTCGAACTGGCACTTCGGAATGGATCAGGCACAGGCCCAATGTCTATGTCAAAGAGTTAGACCTAGATTGATTTTTAAATCACCTTAATCACTCAAATTGCATCCTTAGTTCCCTATAGTCATGTAAAGGGTTGTAACTTGGGATAGGTTAGCTCAAAACTAATCGGAATCAAGGTTTTAAAAGGCTAAAAGCGGAGGCAAGGCGGTTGGGTGTTAAAGAGGTGAGGCATAAGCCTCAAATTAAAATCTTAAAAATCACAAAAAATAAATAAATAATTGAAGTTTTAGATAATTATTTGTCAATTGTCACTTAATGTATCAATGGTTCAACAATTACTGATTGTTCAAATCTTTTCATCAAGATTACTTGTATGAACTATGAAGTGTAAGGCTCTAAGCTAACTAGTAACTAACTACCAACTAGTAACTATTGTTTAGGTGTAGGAATTTTACTTTTTTTCTTCAAACAAATTTATGGCTGCACTTATTAAATATACATGAATTAGACAAATCTTGAAATTTCAAAAGTTTTAGACAAATATTGAAATGAATTAGACTCATTTCCATGGTTGTCATGATAAAACTTCATTAATGGTTGTGGCAAGAGTTGTTCATGGAAGATGACAAAATGAATCCAGATTCAATATATTACGTGACAACATGGCAACATGTACCCATGCATCTCATCAGTTATCACAACACTTACTATCCGAAAGTGAAACTAAAAGAAAGTAGCATGCCAGCACCTCTGAGTCTCCCGACCTCCTATAAATCTATCACCCCACCTAGCCGATAATTTGAGACAAAATAGTAAGAAAAAGGTGAAAAGGAGGAGGAGGAGAACCTGTACACAAGATTCAAAAAGAAGAAGAAGGAGGAGGAGGACCTGTATGCAGTCGCACAATTTGATTTTGTCCAATATTCTTGTCTTCTTGAATCTTGAGTTCGGTATGAGAAGTAGAATATAGAACAGAAAACAGTAGAAGAGAAATGAGTTCGGTCTTCTTGAGTTCATTGAAAAATGAAAACAAATAAATGAGATTTTGGTCAATGGAAACCCTACATTTTGGAGTTTTTACTTTTTCTTTTAATTTTTCTAAAATTGTCCATACTAAAATCCAATTTCCCCACCCAAAACCCCTTTAACTTAAGTCTACCTCCTCATGTAAATTGAGGCGAAAGGCCAAAGGCCTATGCCTCACTAAAGTTGAGGCTTACGCCCCTTGCTCTGAGACTGTGACTACTGAGGCCAGGCAAAATTTGGCTGCCTCGCCTTGAAACATACGTCTCTCGCCTTGCCTCAATCGCCTTTTAAAACCATGACCGGAACCCAGCTCCATAAAAGTAGGGTTGGGTTTGTTAAAAAAATGTTGGATTGGGTTGAAGTTTGGATTGAAAAGTATGAATCCAGTTCAACTGTGGGTTGGGTTAAGGTTGGGGCTTGGGGGTTGAAAAGTATGAACCCAACCAACTTTCTCTTTTTTGGCTAGGATAAAAATAGTGAGACTTTCCTTCAATTTTCTAGCATTCTCTTAGTCAGTTAAAAATGATACCGAAAATACATACCAGCATCGTAGATTTACCCCTTCTATATCATAGCAAGGGACACTAGGCTGACTGCTAACATAAACAATTGCATATTAAAATAACATATAACATATAGGCAAGGTTTTAGAAGGCTAAAGGCAGAGGTGAAGTTGTTAGGTCTCATATTAACAAGGTGCAAGTCTCGAGCAAAGAAAAAAAGATATATAATTCATAAATAATAAAGGCATGAAAAACATATATTGAGATCCCATATAACAGGTTCATGGTTCGAAGTATTGATGCATTCATGCATCCCAATACACCAAAAGGGTGTATCGAATATCAAAACTTTGAATTATGTACATCTTTTTTCTTTAATTTCACAACAAGGTTTAGTTTTATGTTATTTAATTATTAAAAAAAAACGAGTTTTTAAATACCTTAAAAAGGGATATCAGTCCCCCAAAAATAGGATACTCCCGATGCTTTGAATACAAGTGTATATATCATGATCACCACATAGATATTTTGTTTTTTGTCCTACAATATTATATATATTATTTATAATTATATATACAATTTATTGCACCATTACTTGACCCATTTAACCTGAATAGTTAAAAAGTTGGCCAGCTGCCATGTAGGTAAAAATGGCTTTATTTTGGGGTCATTTTTCACTTGATAATAACCATTTAAGCTAGATGCTCATGTATCGGATTAATCCTACTTTTCATCCAATCACTTAAGCTTAATTTGGGGGAGTAAATAAAAATATGTATAATATAAATGTATACAAAATAATATAAAATATAAGATTTTTCATTTCTACGGCCCTGGTGCTTTTCAGGAAGTTACTTATCCAAGTAATTTATTTATATCTTTTATTTTCTAGGTAAATAAGATAATAACTGTTTTAACCATACAAATTCATTATTAAAAAATACAATTTATCCCATCCAAGTATTGACTTACTCAGTGTTTTAAAAACTGACCCAGAGGCCAAATCGTTTTGCCTCTTGTTTGTTGTCATCGATTCAACCGGCCATGTTGGATGGGTCAAACCATGCCACGTCAGCCATATGGAAATTCAAATATATATGTATATATATGAATACACGTGTAAATATGTGTATAGATATGTATAAAAATATATATTATCAATAAATAATGTATAATTATGTTTTACATGTAATATATGAAATATTTTATATTTAATTTTATATTTGTAAAAAATATTAAAATTGTAATTTTAGGCCAAAAAAGATTTTTTTTTGGAGAAATAACAGGGGAAGGCACCTATGGCCCCTTGGGACACATAAATCTTGAAAGTTATCCAAAATTTAAAAATATTCACCTCAATCTGACATCGGAGTGCAAAGTTATGGCCTCCCTGAAGTTTGCATATGCAGTTAGTATGCAACCCTAGTCATCGGGTCAAATGAGCCAATGGTCCAACCATCCGAATCGGACGGTTTTGACCAAGTTAACGGTTTTTTTACCTTCTTTGGGTTTTACTCAAATCGGTCTTGAAATCTTAACCAGGTGACGGTTCGAGCATTTCAATTGGCCAGGTCAATGCCAGGTTGAAAACATTGCACTTACCTACCTAAAAGATGGGTACGTATAAATTTGAAAAAAAGAACATATATATTTTAGCCAATAAAAACGAAAATCCCATTAACAAAGGCATCGTTTGGCAAGTCCTCCTGCGTGGTCTTTTGGGCTTTGACAAGGTTGAAGGATTGAAAATCAACTTTTTCCACTTGATAACCAAAAGTTGGAAAGATGAGAAGATACATGTGCGAAAAGACCTGAAAAGACCGAAAATGCCAAATTTCAAGAAGCTTCAAATGAAACTTTCTGGTCTTTCTGCGTGATAGATAGTATCTAAAGTCTAAAGACATTTTTAAAAGCCCAATAGATTGAACCACTTGCCAAACGGTCTTTATTTTAAAGACAAAACCCCAAAAGCTCAATATATCTGATGAGGGGTAATTTGGCCCAACCTGTTAGCATGCAGACACATGGAGCGACCTGACGACTAGATGACAACTCAACACTTTCCAACGCCTCAGCTGGCCAGGTTAGCTTGGGCATCTCGGGTACCTCAACCAAGACCGAGGTCCAAACAGCTCATGGTGTCCTTACCTACCAAGGTGCCATGTAGCTCACTTCTAGAAGCTAGCCAACTATCTCTGACCTTTTTGGGATCACACCGCATGTCAGTGAGCCTTATCCTTATCCCGCTCGGATCGGATGAACTCGATAAGCCTTATCAGCTCACACGAAGTCCATCTTCGGGTGCGAAATGGACTCTAGATAATGTGGGCCAAAGATCTCAGACATATTTCGTAAGGCCTATGGCAACTCGTCTATATAAAAGCATCACCTTTAATCTCATAAGGTCTGCACGATTTAGCTCTCTAGCTCTCTTACTCACAAGCTATCAAGCTCGCAACTACACTCTCTACTAACTTAAGCATTGGAGTGCCCACACCGGGTAAAGCACCCCAGGTCCTCTGATTGTACTTTCTTGCAGTTCGACTGGCCATGTAAGTAGACTGACATCCAAGCTACCATCCAGTAGAGAGTGACCAGATTGCGCACCATCAATATCTTTTGACCATCTGAGAAGTTAAAATATATTTATAAAAAGACTTATCAAGCTGCACCAAGCTTTCCCTCTCAAAATCCAAAAAACGAATGCCTCCTATTTGGACGTTAGCTTCTATCAAGGGAAATTTGTACTTCACACTGTTCTAACCGCATTTTGCAAGCTTGCATTGGGAATATTTTTTCATGAAATAAAGCATACAAGTAGGGAGATATTCTCAATGGAAGGTAGTAAATGCTGCTCGAATGGGCTTTGCCCTATAGCCGAACACTCCTATCTAACGCTAGGGTTGCTCACAGGTCGGGTTGGGTCGGTTTACTGAGATTTTTCCAACCGACCCAACCTGGTCGGATTACCTAAAATTGAAACCGAAATCGACCCTGTGTTAAGCAAAACTGACCTGGTCGATTTGAGTCGGGTTGGGTCGGTTTGGATCGGTTTCGGCTCTAAGTTCAACCATGCTTGAGAGTCAAATTGTATTAGAGATTGTGCTTGAGTTGAGGGCTAAGGGGGGCAGACCAAGTTAGAATAGAAGTTATCAAAAAAATAGAAGTCAAACTGTATTAGAGAAAGAAGACTGAAATTTGTATATTTCAAAAAACCTTATAATCTAAGTAAAAAAGGACACCTTATTATAATTGTAATTGATTGCCTATTTGGTGTAAAAGACCATAGAAACTAGAATCCTTTGATTCTTTTCTTTAAACTTTTCCAAAAAATTCCTTTCTAGTTGTCTTACAATACTTGCCATTAATGTCATTCCTAACTAGAAGACTAGAAATTAATTTAGGTTGTAACTAAGATAGAGACAACTTAGTTAAGTAGGTTGTAACTAATAACTAGGAACTAACTACTAACTACTAAGTCGGTTCGATTCAGGTCAGTGAAAACTGAAACTGATCCGAACCATCGATTTATAATTTTTTACAACCCGAAACTGACCGATATTGAAGAAAACCCGGTCAACTCGGGTTGAATCGGTCCGGGTTGGTCGGGTTGAGTCTTCTTATTAACAGCCCTATCTGACGCAAATTGCGGACAAAAGAGCGGCAACCGGCAACGTACGCCCCAATTGACGTGGTCGGTTTGCCTTTCGGGTTACTGGTGTACGGTCCTCACTTGACCGAATTCAAACTTGCCCGGAAATTGTCCGTCCAGGGACTTAGGCAACTGGCATCTCTTCTCCACGAGGCTACACAACCGGGGTAGCCCGTAGCCCATCGTCCAAACCCAAAAGATCTCGATCTCTAGTCCAACTAGCCACTGGCGCCATGCGGTCGAGGCTCGACTCTCTTTACACCTAATTCACAGTTGTATCTCGTATGTAAAGCAACTTCCAGACACCTCCTCGTGTCTTCCTCGTTTCTTTACACATAATTCTTCAATGCTCCAAAAGAAATAAAAATTCCACCCTTGAAATTTGCTATTTGTTCATTGTTGTTTATTTGATTTTCCTTTTCCTTTTTTCCTCCTAATTTTCCAGAGAGAATAATCGTCAAAGAACGCGACTGAGAAAAAAAAATCGGTTTATTGAATATTGATGAAGGTCTACTGTAACTTTTCCAGATTGTAGTTTCAAGACAATGGGTTCTTATAGAAAAGCAAAGTTTGCAATCAATGCGTTTCGAGATTTTGCCTCCAAGGTCATAGCCCGAGCACCGATTCGAGAGACAACGCATGGAGGACTCAAGCAACCTACTCCGTCTTTGCTTTCTGGTACAAATAACAAAAGCAGGGTCTCTGGGTTTTCTGTTTCATCTTTAATTTCCGGAAAACCTAAGTTCTATGCTTGCGGGAAAAAGGACCTGCAGGATGTCTACTTCAATAGTGGGAAAAGATTTTACTATGTCGATCGGTATCAGGTTCAACACTTCAGACCGAGAGGGCCTCGCCGATGGTTTGATAACCCGAGGAACGTGCTGGTTGTTGTTGTGGTCGGTACGGGTGTTCTTGTTACTGTCTACTATGGGAATTTGGAAACGATTCCTTATACGAAGCGCACCCATTTCGTTCTATTGTCGAAGGGCATCGAGAGACAGATGGGAGAAGCTCAGTTCCAGCAGGTGAAGGCTGCATTCAAGGGAAAGATTCTCCCGGCGATTCACCCCGAGAGTGTGCGTGTGAGGTTGATAGCTAAAGACATAATTGAAGCGTTGCAGAGAGGATTAAGGCATGAGCAGGTGTGGAGCGATCTTGGCTATGCGTCGGAGAGTACTGGCATGTCCGAAAAGAATGCTCAAGATACTCTGTTTGCATTGAGTAGCGGTCCAGAAGGAAAATTGGAAGAAGGGTGGAATCGTGAGGACGAGATTCTCGACGACAAGTGGGTTGAAAAGAGCCGGAAGAAGGGTCAGGTGCTGGGCTCACAGCCTGCGACACAGCATCTGGAAGGATTGAATTGGGAGATTTTGGTGGTGGATGATTCTGTTGTCAATGCCTTCTGCCTCCCTGGAGGGAAGATAGTAGTATTCACGGGATTGCTTAACCATTTCAGGTCAGATGCGGAGATAGCTACCATACTTGGACATGAGGTATAATTTCTGGTTAAATTTTAGCGATGTTGTAGCAATCTTCATATGATGTTGCAAAAACTAACCTTTCCAACCTATCATACAAACAAGAGTAGGTTATTTATTAATTAATTTAATTAGGTTGCACATGCTGTAGCTCGGCATGCAGCGGAAGGGATCACAAAGAATCTGTGGTTTGCCATCTTCCAGTTGATTCTTCTCCAGTTTGTTTCCATGCCGGACCTTGTGAACACAATGTCACATCTTTTTTTCAGGCTTCCTTTCTCTCGAAGGTATTTTGCGCGGTTTCAATCTTTTAAGTGTTTCCTTATTGGTGTTTTTGCTGGGGCATTAGTTGTTGAAAACTTGAATTCAGAAATCCCCTTCTCAAGCTACTGGAGTTAATACATGCATTCTACAACTAATATTGCTTAATTGAATTTATTTTCATCATGCAATGTTGCTGTTAGTTTACTTCCAGACTACTTCCCGGGATTCATCATTCAGTTATTTATTTATTAGATTTTTTATGAGAGATCTAGCAATTCCCTTGGAGACTGCCTAAAGAGGATAAAGCAGTTGCATTTATTTATTCCTTAATAAATTGTCCAATTGCTGCAATAAGCTGTCTCACTCACTGAAATACTGCAAAAAAGAGTGATAATTCATTCTTATATTATATTGGCTTAACAAACTAATATTTGATCATTTGATCTTTCTTATATTATGTTGGGTTCATGCACTTGAAAATAAACACCACAATGACGGTTGAGTGTTTGCATGGCCAAGGCATACTGCACTCAAATGCAATAAGGATAAGAAAACATGAAAGCATTAGTAACTTATCAGTTTCATACTTAAGAAAGCGTGTTCAACTATATTAAAAAAATAGAAAATTGAATAGATTTAGTTCATTAGTTGATGAGAAGGTAAAAGAGAGGGAACCTTATAATTTTTAGAAGGAGATCCAGGTGCTAGGGTGACATATAAACATTCACTCTTTCGGGTGGACTCCTAGGAAGGTCTATAAGATCGCAAATGGTTTAGCTCTGGTTTCTATTGCAGGGTTGCTGCCCTTCTCCTGGTTTATATCAAAAGTTACAGGGTGGTTTCTTTTTCTACATGCTTTTTCTTGTCCACATCATAGTGGAGGGTGGATGGGTGGGGGAGGGGCTTTGATCCCTTGTGCTAGAAGAAAGGGTTTCGATTTGGGGAGGTAGCCAAAAGGCCTCTAATGTACAAATAGATATATACACCAAAATAAGCTCGTCCTCCTCTCTCTCTCTCTCTCTCTACAATGTTATTTTCGGCAAGTCTTTAGGCATCTTGGATAATGGTTGACTACCTATATTAGGATTCTTCTTAGAATGTTTACTTAAAAAAAGAAAAAGAAAGACTGCTGTAGGAGCCAACATGCCAAATTTGGAATTTTCTGACTTTTTATGTATCTATCAATAGTAGGGATGTTATTGTAATTTCAAGTAGTTATTTTCTTATTAATTGAGCATTAAACAGAACAGAATGGTGAAATAGGGTTTATGTAGACGACTCCATATAGTTGGAGTAAAGCTTACTGCTTTAGAAGATGATGATTTTCTGATTACTTGAGTCAGTAATTTTCTTAATTAGATTAGGAGTTGTTTTTTCTGGTTAGGTTAGGATTTAGTCTTCGGATTGGGACTTTGGGAGTCATGCTAGTGAGTCAGAGTCATTAGTTGTCAAGCAAACTTTGTCCCGTTCCAGTCAGTGTCTTCGTAGTATTTTGTTATTGGTTTTAAAGTAGGAAACGGAAAAGGGCTGACCGCATTTTCCCCTCACTTGTAAAAATGTGCAAGGCCCTATTTTTTCTACACAAGTTAATAAAATGTTTTTTTGTTCTATTGTTTCTGTTAGAGTGATTCTAACTACTGAAGATGCTGATCTCTCATCCTTTTGGTGCTGATCTATTGTTCTGTTAGAGTGATTCTAAGTTTCTAACTACTAAAATTTACTGTTGTATAGAATTCCTGCCACTAAAACTTCAGTCCAGCAACTGCAAAACTCTACTCAATCCTAATTACTCCTTTCACTTTTACATTATTCTGTAAGTTCAGCTTTCGTTGCTCTCTAAACCCATTTCCATTTTGTCCTTAGTTTCACATTCTCGGATTTGAAACTAGACTTATTGTATTTATTAAAAAAACTGAGTTATTGTTCAGAGCTGGAAACCCCTCCTAAACTTCCCAAAACGCTCTTCCTCTTACTTGATGCAGGTTAGTAAGACGAATAATAAGACATAATTAGTCTCTAAACAAAACATAAACATAATCAGAATTGTTCTCTACACTTAATTACCAAATCTATAATTAATCCCCAAAAGCCGTTCCAAGCCTGAGAAGAGAAAAAAAAAAGATGTAATTTCTACCCACCTATCCATTGTCAAAGACAGCTTGGAAGCTGAAACTTTATTCTGGTTAAATTGAAAAAGTTATCTAATTTACAGGCATTGTTTGAAAAACTAATGGAATTCATCATACGTTAGGATATTAATATCCATCTGAGAAAGGGTATTCCATTGTAAAATGTTGAAGTGTTGGCCCTAATGTGTCTTTGGAACCATTTATAATTCATAGTGAAAGAGGTAAATGGAGGCCAATGAAAAAATAAAAAAATAAAAAAAGGAAGAGGTAGTCTATGTTACCCAGATACGCAAGGACATGGATGGATATGGTATTGGATACAAACTTTGTACTAAAACTTGAGGTGACCTGTAAACTGCAATTAATAGCAATGTGGTGGAGATGAGCTTCTCAATCCCCAAATTTCCTTCCCCTGTATCTCTAGTTTCTTTTTAGGACTTGAAGCTTTTGAGTCCCTCTCCATGTATTTGAAAAAAAAAAAAATCTTGGTCCTTAAATGCAATCCCGTGAGTGCCACCAATAGTTTCTTCAACACTCCTCCCTGTTAAAAGCTATGTGTATAAATATACATACTTTTTGTTCTGTTCCAGCGTTCCCCCTTGTTTGAGCTCTCTTCAATCTCTAACCTCTAATAAAATTTGTCATCCGTTCTTCTATTCATTGGCTGTTAACCTCAAACTACCAGAGAGTTGGCCTTATGTCAAAAAATGATAGATAAAGGGCTTTTGTGCGCATTGTAGGGATGAAGCCCTTGTACAAAATGCCATGGGCCCCCTGTGTGTGCATTGTCTTTCTGCTTCACTTTGGTTTTGGGTTTTGAAGATAAAAGTTGTTTTTGGGTTTTGTTTCTTTTTCTTTTCTCTTCTCTTCTCCTTCTTGTTCTTCTTCTTCTTCTTGGGAGAAATTTATGTGTAGTGGTTCGAGAAGAGAGAGGAAATGATTTGTTGCTTTGGTTCATTCAAGGATGATGAAGAGAGGGGAAATGATTTGCTCAACGTTTTGAACATTTAGGGGCAACTTTGATATTATAAATTATTTTTGAGTGAGCTATTAACGGCCCTAAATTGTGCAATGATAGAGGTCCTGTTTATATTATGTGGGGCCAGTCAACAAGGCATGTATAAGTTATTCAAAGTTCAGGGCATATATAAGTAGTTTCTCAAATGTACAGGGTATATATAAGTAATTAACCCTTAAATTAATTTGGATTTTAATGTAGTTGGAAGATAAGAGTCTGTCTTCCTCTTTGTAATTATTGTGATCATTAATGAAATTGTGTTACTGATAAAAAAAATAATTTGGATTTTCAATGTTTTTTAATCACATATGATTGGAGGGTTTGATGCAAGTATCCACTATGGGCATATCATTTCTCATTTGATAGCAGTTCCTCGCCATACTCATGGAGCAAGGTACTAATACAAGGGGTCAGCATGTTCCTGTCATTAAGCCATCTTTGAATCTTGATACAACATTTAAAAAAATGTGGGACTAGTTTCATTGGATAGTAGTTATGTTGATGTAGGACCAGCTCAGTTCTAGTCCTTAGAGAATGTTGAATGGTCTTCTTGATCAGAGTTTTATGGCTGTCAATTGCTGTAATGGCTTCTTGAAGGAATAAGAGAGAAAATAGGGAGAGAAAGAAGAGAGAAAATACCTGGAATCACTCACAGGGTGCCTAGAATCACTCTAGGGCATGGGAATCACTCACCATAACTAGCATAAGCTGAAGAAAACTCAATATGATTCGTTGCCTTTGTGTAAAACGTCCATACATATTTATAGACACTAAACTCATAATAATCCTAGGAGTCAAACTGTTAGACTCATAATAGTCTTAGGAGTCAAACTGTTAGACTCAATAATCCTAGTAGGACTCAAACTAAGTTGTCATATCCTATTTAAATTCAAAGGAGGAAATTGAAAGGTGCTTTGTGGATCACTTCAAGTCAATCCTTGCCTCCTCTGAGGAAAGCAATGCAGAATTAGGAGAATTATCGTGGGACAGAGTGCCAGAATCCGAAGCAACCTTCCTAGAAAGAGCTTTCAGTGTAGAGGAGGTACACGAAGCAATTATCTCAATGGATAAATCTAAAGCTCCGGGGCCAGATGGATTTTCAATGGCTTTCTATCAGGACTGCTGGGAAATCTTGAAAGATGAATTAATGGATGTATTTGTGGAGTTCTATCAAAAAGGGAAGTTATTACCTGGAGCAAATGCAACTTTTACTGCTTTAGTTCCAAAAAAGAAGGCAGCCAAAACCCCCAAGGATTACAAACCAATAAGTCTTGTGGGTAGCTTGTATAAGATCATTGCTAAAGTCTTGGCTGGTAGGTTGAAGACTGTCTTGCCCTATGTTATATCTCAGAACCAAGGAGCTTTTGTAGAAGGGAGACAAATCGTGGATCAAATCTTAGTGGCAAATGAATGTGTGACAGCTAAGAAAAAATAAGGTGGCAAATGTTTGATTTGTAAATTGGACCTAGAAAAAGCTTATGATATGGTGGATTGGGCCTTCCCGTTGAATCTAATGGAAAAGATGGGCGTAGGTGAAAGATGGAGAATGTGAATTAAAGAATGTATTAGCTCGACACATTTTTCTATTTTGATGAATGGGGTAGCAAAGGATTTCTTCCAGGCTAAAAGAGGACTCAGACAGGGTGATCCTTTATCCCCATTCTTATTCACTTTTGTGGCTGAGGTCTTAAGTAGACAAATCACCAAGGCTGACCAAGATAACTAGTTTAAAGGTTGGAGGATGGGTAGATCAGAAGTGGTGGTGTCTCACTTGCAATTTGCTGATGATGTAATCATTTTCTGTGAAAGTTTGGATGAATCCAGTGTAAGGAACCTGAAAAGATTGGTGGATAAGTTTCAAAAGGCCTCTAAACTGAAAGTGAATTGGGGAAAAAGTTGTGTAGTTGGAATAAACATGGGGGAGGGGGACATTCAAGCATTGGCAAATTTGCTAGGCTGTGAAGTGAAAAGCTGGCCTCCAGAATACTTAGGTATGCCCTTGGGGGGGAATTCGAAAGCTAAAAGCTTCTGGAAGCCAGTGTTAGAGAGATTCACAAAGAAGTTGGCAATGTGGAAGAGGAATTATATTTCCTTGGGGGGAAGAATCACCTTGATAAAATCTACCCTAGCAAACCTACCCACTTATTTCCTCTCCACCTTTAAGATCCTGGTAAAAATAGCTAGGAAATTGGAGAAGATTATGAGGGATTTTTTGTGGGAACCTGGCGATGAAAAGAAGGATCATCTAGTGAAGTGGAAGTAAGTTTGTTACCCTAAGGAGCATGGTGGCCTAAGTATAGGGAACTTATTAAAGAAAAATAAGGCCCTTCTAGGGAAATGGCTGTGGAGATTCCCTTGTGAAGAAGATAGGTTGTGGCATAGGGTCATTAAAAGCATTCATGGTGAAGCAGTTAATGGCTGGAATGCAAAACTAGCCTCCAATGCAGCTCTAAACTCTCCCTGGAAGGCAATTTATGAGGTATTACCAACCTTTCTTCAATTTATCAGATTTGGTGTTGGATGTGGTAATAAAGTTTTATTCTGGGAAGACCTTTGGGTTGGGGATATGCCTCTTATGGTTAGATTCCCAGATCTCTACTCTTTATCAAACCTTAAAAACAAACCTGTTGCTAGGTTTGGTTTGCTCTCAGACTTTGGTATCTCTTGGGATTTTGGGTTCAGAAGAGGGTTGAGGGAAAATGAATGTGAGTCTCTAGTGCTTTTAATCTCAACACTTGAGAGGGTCTACTTAGACCAATCTATAGCTGATAGTAGAGTTTGGTTCCCACCTCCTGATGGTTTATTTTCTTGTGCATCTTTCTTTGGTTTGCTCACTCACTCTGACCCTATGGGGGTGAACTTCCCTTTGAAAGAAATATGGTGTAAACCGATCCCTCTAAAAGTATAAGCTTTTTGTTGGGAAGTGTTCTTAGGGAAGGTAAACACTTGTGATGTGCTACAAAAAAGGAGGCCAAATAAATGCCTCTCTTTGAAGGGATGAGAGATCCATCATATGGATGGCCGAACCCTGCAGGTAGGTTGGGCGAAATTTAAAAAATTTCCTCTCCCCTCATCTAGGAATCACATTCCCTATTTTTGAAAATCTACATTTTCAAGGATCAATCTTGAACCATAAACCGAACCAGATCTGAAAACAGAAGCAGGAGAGGGATATACCTGATACGGAGAAACAGTATCTCCCAATGGAGGTGTTCACGCCCAAGGAAGGAACCAAAAAATGCTCCCACTAAAGATGGCGCAGTGTAGGATGGAGCAGAATCAGCAATGTTCATCCAACGAACCGAACCCTTCACAAGAATTCGCTGGGGCTATGAGCACAACTTCGGATCAGCCTTTCTCCAAAGGCTGATATCAAGATCCAATCTTGATTGTTCCTGCTTGAAAGAGGAGATCGAACTGGCAGTTATGGCGGCGGTAGGAAGGGGGCGGCAAGGAGAAAATAGCGCAGTCTCACTGGGTGCTATGTTCTCTCTCTGAATTTAACTGATCAAATCAGCCCAGTTTGAAATGGGCTTTAGGCCCAATAAGTATATGTGCTCACTTAGCCTTCCAAACTGCTGCCCAGTTGGGCTTCCTTGTATGGCGTGGGACCCAAGCATTGATCTACACATCAGCCACAAGGGTTCGGCCCAGCCTTTGTTATAAGGCCTAGCCAAATTCACTAGAAAGCCCAGTGAACCCCCTGAGCCCATCACATGGACTCTATGGGCCCAACACTTACACTAAGTGGTCCTTGGGCCAAGCCACCTTGTAACACCCAGGGACTGTGGGCAGATGCAAGATTAGCCCATCAGGTATTACCCTCAATGGTCTTACACTTAACCTCTCAGCCCATAACGATCATACACTGCCCGACAAGAGAGGACCTCTCCCTCGGCTGTAAGGAACAGTGTTGCACTCTCTGCTCACATGGATCCCAGGAATTAAAACCTTTTGCAAACAATTAGAAACCGTACTATATATATATATTTATATCCGTATATAAAATATATTTTGCAAAACAAATTTCAACGATTGAAATCCGCTGTCGGCAGTCTTGGTTTCCATCAGAGAGAGTGCATCCCCGATCATTACCTTTGTCCGACAAAGGGGCTGATCCTGTCACTATGATCACCCACTAAGATGAATTCTCGGACTGTCCCAACATACCCAGGTTTTGACCCCCTCTAAGGATCTCACTGATTGGCATATCAAAGACAGCCCAATCCGACACCTAGTGCAGTATCATAATCGAGTCTAGGGTTCAGGTGTAACTTTCCAATTTTGCCCACTAATCACCAAGGTCCAGGGCAATACTGGAAATCTGGTCCGGTTCAGGGTTTCAAGTAAACCTACACTGCATGTACCTCGGGTCTCACCCTAGCAGTTGAGATAGGCCACCCCAACACTTGGTGGCACACCAGTGTCAGCCTTAGCAGGATAAATCTCCCCAGACTTGTCCAACGGCTGTGAACATTCTAAACTAACACGAGTCTCATTAACTTCCCAGTTTAAGGGTGTTACACAGAAAAACACCACTATAACATGAATCAAATATGTACTTTATTCATTTACAATAAATGTCATAAGTACATCAATCTGATTGGAGCTAAGGGCATACAACTGTCTAACACTCATGTGTGTGTGTTCTTTGTTTGGATTGTGGTGAAACCCTACCCCATTTACTTTTTATCTTGTTCCTTTGTTTCTGGTATTTGGAATGTTGTTTGTTCTCTCTTTGGATGCAGATGGGCTCCCCCACAGGATGTGGTAAGTCTTTTCAGCCCCTCCTTCTTGAGACAACAGAAGAAAAGAGGAAAATGCTTATGGAAGGCAGCAAGAGCAGCTACAGTATGGACTATATGGGAGGAAAGAAACCTAAGAATTTTCCCCGAAAAAAGTAAATCAGAGGAAGTGATTGATGCCATAAAAATTAGAACTGCACATTGGGTGAAGACCATGGAGCTATTCAAAAATTTCTCCACGAATGAGATTTTAAGAAGTTGGGCTGAAGTAGCACCAACAGATGCACCCAAAGTAATTGTGAGTGAGGAATGGAAGCCACCCCCACCGACATTGAACAAACTAAAACTAAATTTTGATGGGAGTTCTTTTGGTAACCCAGGAAGGGTAGGCATGGGAGGTGTGATTAGAAATCATCAGGGTGTGGTGGTGGCACTCTTCTCAGGACCAATAGGTATTTGGTAACTCAATACAGGCTGAATCTCTAGCCCTACTTCAAGGTCTAAAGATGGCTGAGCAGATAGGAATAACAGACTTAGAAATAGGAGACTCACTACTGGTCATTTCTTGGGCTAAAAACATCACTTCAGTACCTTGGAAGCTCAAATTTATCTTCAGAGAAATTGACATACTTACAAGGAGGATCAACTCTCAGTTTGGTTGGGTCAAATGGAGCGCAAATGGGATGGCGGATACCCTAGCAAAACAAGGGGCAAATAGATCTACATTGTACCGGGCAGAACTGTAACTGATTGTTTGTGGGTGCCAGATTAGATTAATGCTTTTCTGCTACCTATAACTTTTGTAACTGATTGTAACCTTTGCTACTTTATTTATAAAATTTCTTGCTGATCAAAAAAAAAAAAAACTCAAAGAAGACTCGATAACTCTAATCCTATTTATGCAATGACTCTGAATTTTTAAACATAAACAAACTAAAACTAGAAAATCAAACCCTATTATTGGACCCTACAGAAAATTATAAAATAGCAAAAATACCCTTGGTGTTCAATTCAGTCCAAATCCCAAGTACCATCACTATGCCATATCAGGACCTGTTGTAAGGCCTTCTTTCTAGAATAAGTCTTCAAGGGTGCTGATCGATTCCTATCATATGTATAACCGGTTCTTCTAGTGGAAGACCCTTGGATTTGAAATGGTTAATTGTATTTGACAAATGTAATGGAGTGCCAATCTTGTGCTTTAGGTTTTCCTTGATGTTAATGATTATATCTTATTGTTGTTATATGCTACTGATCAAGCAAATTGGATGTGCTAGAAATTTAGGCTCCTTCAAAAAGTTCGATATTGTAACAGCTTTTCACAATGCCATGCTGCATTGTTCTGGGTTCATTTCTTAGGTGGCGTTTGATAACACTTTTCAGATCTCTAAAGTCTGAAAATGTTACTTTTCAGACGCCACCTATGTTTGGGTTTGAGTCTGAAAAAAGGATCTGAAATGCATTTTCAGATTTGAAACCGTAAGACCCAGGCCATGCATTAAACGCGGTCAGATACGTTTCAGACCTAGCTGAAAGTCCAAAATTTCCCTAATATTTTTAATAATGACAATATTATATCCCCATAAACCCGATAGAAGCCCATTCGATATGTTACCATCGAATGAGAAGGGTAGACAACGATGGAGAACTTGCCTAAAGAATGTTGATCGAGGTCTCTACACCAAAGAAGTGCATCGTCGGTTCTATCCTCATCATCCTTGCTCGTATAGGTGTACTGCTGGAAAACATCCCTCATTTCCTCAAAAGAAGAAACCCTAAAGTCGCTAGCGATGGAGAACTCGTCAGAAAGAAAATCATCTCTCAAATCCCATTCTTCTCTCTCTCTCTCTCTCTCTCTCTCTCTCCCCTTTCTTCCCGCCACCGCCGCTGCAATTCTCAGCAACGGCGGTTAACACCCTTGTCTGCCAATTGAGCTGTTTGATCGAATCCACTGCAACTCTCAGCCGTTCGACTTCCCCCCCTCTCTCTCTCTCCCTATCTTCCTGCCACTGCCGCTGCAACTCTCAATAGTGGCGGTTAACACCCCTGTCTTTAGCCACTTGAGCTGTTTGATCGAATCCATTGCAACTCTCCATCGTTCAATTTCCCTCTCTCTCTCTCTCTCTCCTCCACTCCCGACTACTGTTGTCATCTCCACCCCGTTCTCTGCCTTTACAACTAATGTAAAACAAAACACCACTGCAACAATGTAAAACAAAACACAGCTGCAACTGATGTACAATTAATTATTAATTATTAAATATTTTATTAGTTTTTAAGATATTAATTTGCTAATTATTAATTTTTTTTAATTGCTTCATAGATTTTATTACTATTTTTATTATTAATAATTTATTTTTAATTTATAAATTTATATATACTTTCCAATTTTATTCTTATTTTAATAAATTATTTTTTATTTTTATAATTTTTATTTGTATTAATTATTTTAATTATTATTATTAAATATTTTAATAGTTTTAAGATATTAATTTGCTAATTATTAAAATTTTTCATTGCTTCATGGACTTTATTACTATTTTCATTATTATTTTAACTTTTAATAATTTATTTTTAATTTATAAATTTATGTGCATTTTTCAATTTGATTCTTATTTTAATAAATTATTTTTTATTTTTTATAATTTATTCATATTTTTCATTATTATTTTGAGTTTAATAAATTATTTTTTATGGAATAGTGCAAATTGAACTCAAAATTACCAAATGGTCTGTTTTAGGGGTAAAATAGTAAAATCAGGGAATTTCAGATGCTGAAGCATTGATCCAACACAAACAACCTTGTCTATTAAGAGCCTCTAAAAAGTAGAAAAGCATCTATGTTTCTTTTCAGATTTGAGACAAATAATATCTTTTTAACTTTTCAGACTTCAGATTTCAGATTTATCAAAGGCCACCTTAGATTCTAACATGAATATGGTGTGCCAAATTGGATATACCTTAAAAATAGGATTCATGAGCCCAAGCTTCAATTGTGTATTTAACTTGTACAGAAAAATAATTGTCATAAAATAACAAGTATTATATTGGACTAACAAGTGTGACAAATTGAATCTCTATGACACAGGGCATGACTAAATGTTCCATAATGGTATTCTACTATCTCTTACCAGAATTTGGGTTCTTTTTTCATTTTTATTCACCCTTCCAATTTGGAAAATCCCTTTCATCTTTTTACCTTGTTTAATTGTTACTTAGGCTGTGTTTGGTTGCAGTACAAATTTATTTGCACTAGTGGCTCAGTTTGGATGGAGTACATGTTAGACAGTTTTGTATGCCCTTAGCTTCAATCCGATTTGATGTACTTTTGTTATTTAGTGGAAATAAATGAAGTACATGTTTGATTCATGTTGTTTGGTATGATTCTGTGTAAGACCCTAAAACTGGACACTTATAGAGACTCGTGTTAGTTTTAAATGTTCACAGCCATTGGATAAGTCTGGGGAGATTTATCCTGCCAAGGCTGATACTGGTGTGCCACCAAGTATTGGGATGGCTTGTCTCGGCCACCAGGGTAAGACCCAAAGCATATGCAGTATGGGATTACTCGAATCCTTGAATCGGACCAGATTTCTAGTATTGCCCTGGACCTTGGAGATAGATGGGCAAAACTGGAAAGTTACATCGGACCCCTAGACTCGATTATGACACTTCACTAGGTGTCGGATCGGGCTGTCTTTGATATGCCAATCAGTGAGATCCTTAGATGGGGATCAAAACCTGGGTATGTTGGGACAGTCTAAGAATTCATCTGAGTGGGTGATCATAGTGACAGGATCAGCCCCTTTGTCGGACAAAGGGTAATGATCGGGAATGCACTCTCTCTGATGGAAACCAAACTGCCGGCAGTTGATTTCAATCGTTGCAATTTTGTTTTGCAAAATTAATATATATATATACGCTTTCGAAATGTTTGCAAATGGTTTTAATTCCCGGGATCCATGTGAGTGGAGAGTGCGACACTGTTCCTTGCAGCCGAGGGAGAGGTCCTCTCTTGTCAGGCAGTGCTTGATCATTAAGGGCTAAGAGGTTAAGTGTAAGACCATTTAGGATAATGCCTGATGGGCTAATCTTGCACCTGCCCACAGTCCTTGGGTTTTTATAAGATGGCTTGGCCCAGGGACCACTTAATGTAAGTGTTGGGCCCATAGGGTCCATGTGATGGGCTCAGGGGTTTATTGAGTTTTTCAGTGAATTCGGCTGGGCCTTGTAATAAAGGCTGGGCCAAACCCATGTGGCTGGTGTGTAGATCAATGCTTGGGTCCCACGCCATACAAAGAAGCCCTACTGGGCAGCAGATTGGAGACTAGTTAAACACTGAACACTTAATGGGCCAAAAGCCCATTTCGAGCTGGGCTGATATGATCACCCATCTATGGGGCGAATCTGAGATTAATGTTAGTAAAAGGATAGAGCCTTTAACCTTACCCACTCTGGGAGACCAAATTCAAAACAGATTTGAATCTGGTAACCTCCTGATAAGATCAGGAGTAAGCTAACTTAATCTGCAGATAGGATTAGGATAATCCCATATCCAAATACTGATTTGGATTGGGATAACTCCAAAATAGGAGGTTTCTTAATCAAGAAGAAAAGAGGAGAAACCCTAAGAGAAATATATCAGATTTCGAACCAAGGGTTTGTGGTGTAAGAAATTATCCTGCAAACAGAGATCAGATCTCATACAGACTCCAGAGAGAAGAAAAGCAGTTCAGCCATCTTCGTCCCAGGAGTTCTCCAGCCGCTGCCATTTCCCTCTTGCAAGATCTGATCTTTGCAGCAATAGGGAGTCAAGAAATCAGTTCTTGACATCAGTCTTGCGAAAAAGACTGAGAAAGATTCAGTGTTCAGAGTTTCCAGAGGATTCTTGCGAAGGATCCAGTGTGTAGGATGCACCCTGCTAGTTCCGTTCCATCCACAGCTGTGTCATCTTCAGCAGGAGCGGATCTTGGTTTCTTCTTTGGGCGTGAACACCAACTTTGGGAGATACTGGTTCTCCGGATCAGGTATATTCCTCCCTTTTGCTTTTCGGTTCAGATCTGGTTCGATTATGGTTCAAGTAGGATTCTTGAATATAGTATTCTAAATTTAGGGAATATGATTCCCAGTTGGAAGAAGGTAGGAAAATTTTTGAAACTCGCCCACCCATTCCGCAACCTTATTGGCGTCCATTAGATGGATTCTACCATTCTTTCAGTACAAATACAAATATGTACTGTACAAATACATACAAAATAATATAAAATAAAAGGTTTTGCACTCTACATATTTGTATTTGTACTCCTTCCAAATGGAGCAAGTACAAATGCATGGGAGTGCAAATGCTAAAAATGCAAATTCTTGTTTAATTTTGTTTTAGATTTTACTTTATTGCTCCATGTCTTAATTACTTCATTTGTATTGCAATCAAACAAAATAAGTTAAAATTAGAAACAAAAATAGGTCAGAATTTACATTCAAATCATTTGCACTGCCATGGTTTTGCATCAGTGCAAATTTATTTGCATTGCCACCAGACACAGCCTTAGCCTCAAATTTAATTCAAAACAGAAAATGATTACTATTACAAAATCTAGATGGATATGAGACATAGAAATGGACATTAGGCAGCATGGACTTGGATGGTTTATCCAAATACCAAATGTGGCAGACTTTTGATGTGCATCCAAATATAAAATGAGGAAAGAATATAGAGTAAATGAGAACTTGGATTTTTTTTTTTTGGATCATTAGATCAGAAGTTGGATTTTGATGGTGCGCAATCCGGTCGGTCCTAGTTGTCAACGACCTTGCCTCTGACTAGAGCAACAGGGGGGCCTAAAACGGAGAAGTGGGGAATCTCCGGGGAGGAACCCGGCGAGATCACTCCGAAGCTCAAGTTAGTATTCTCTCAAAGGCAAGATAAAACCAGATGGCGCAAAGTTCACATACCTTGTCCTCGGGGGGTAGAGAGCCTTTTATAACCACTTCGCACACTCACTCCGAGGCTTCTGTCAGGTCGGGTATGATTACTTCTGTTCTTCTGCCAGTTCGGGTGTCATCACCTCTACTGGGACAGAACCGCCACTGCTCCTTGTCGGAGCCATCTCTGTAACTGGAGATGGCGGTGGTAGGTGGCGGTGGCAGGTGGCCGTTGGAATGCGGCTGTCAAGCATCTGATCCCAAGTCAGTCAGGTGCGCCACCCCTGGATATGGACTCCTTCGGTGTCGGGTACGGTTTGTTCAGTTCGGTGTCCTGGGGGCGAAGTGCTGGAGTGGTGTGCGAGGCGAAGTCTTGAGTTCGGACAGAGGTGTAGTCCGAACTGCCATGGGGCAGGCCAGTTCGGGTTGTTGCCCTTTGTGTTCATAAGGCTCGGGGCCTAAGGGAGAGCTCGGGCTCCATATTGGGAGTTCGGACCGTTGGTTCCTCCTTTCGGAGCTCGCGCCTTGGCGAGCTGTTGTGCCGAGCTGTTGCCTTTGCCACGTGTTGAGTGGTTACGAGGTCGGACCAAATCTTCCTTCATCAATTGCCCCCCACTCCTCGTGCCAAGGGTCTTGCCCTGGCGCGGGGAGTTCGCGAGGTGGCGGGTGGATTTGTCCCGTACTTCGAATTGGTTGACTGATAGCGCGAGGTGCGTTGTCAGGATTCTTTTGGGTTTCTCGAGCGCCCAAAAGATGGGAAACGCGCCGATCTGCCTACAGATGCTGGCAGACGTGACAGCGCGCGCCTTATTTCAAAATTCAAAAAGCGCGCCGCTGGGAGACGTGACAGCGCACGCTTTATTTCAAAATTTTAAAAAGCGCGCTGCTGGGAGATGCGATAGCGGGCGTCTTTTCAAATTTGAAAACGTGCCGTTGCCGCCTTTAATGTGAGGAGACGTGCGGTCAGTTTCGAGAGACGTGTGGCCAGTCACGTGTCGGTCTCAGGAAACGTGCGGTCAGCGTGACTGCGGGCCGTCGGATTGGCTTTGATCTGAGCCATTGATTCTTGGCTACTGTGGGTATAAATAGTGGGGGACCCCAGTTGCTTTTGTCACTTCTGCGCTTTGCTTCTTGAGCTCGTGTCCAAGTTTCAGCTCGCGTCCAAGCCTTTAGCTCGCATTCAAGGTCTTTTGCTCGTGTTCAAGTTCCCGTAGTCCGTTCAAGCCATTTTCCGGGTGAGTACTTTCCTGGAATCCATATTCTCTCCCCGATGTCTAGCTCGGATAGCTCAGACGGTTTTTCAAGGGGGTCAGATGCGGGTTCTACGAACCGAGTTGCATCCCCTGATGGTTCTAGCGAACCGGAGGTAGAGCTCGAGGAAGAGTTCGAACCCGTAGGCCGAGTCGCCTCGGGTAGTTTGGCGTCCACCTCTCGTCGAGGTCGGACGTTAGACAAGTTTGGTCCCTCGACCATGATGCCTGAGGGGCTCCAATCCCTTATTACCTATTACAACTTGCCTGGGGAGTACGCCTACTTCATACCTTCGGGTAGTTTTCCTTGGGAACACGGTCCTGAAGAGATCGTGATATTCCGGGAGCAGCTCGCTGCGGGGCTGCGACTGCCTTTCCACCCCCTCCTTGTCGAGGTCATGAACCACTTTGGCGTTACTGTCGGCCAGCTTCACCCGAACTCCATTCGTAACTTGGTGGGGACAATCTCCCTATTTTGCGAACAGGGCTTTCCTTTCGACTTGGATATCTTTTCTTCCATCTTAATGCTTAAGAAGCAAGCGGGTCCCCTTCCCGGGCGTAGGCGGGCGTATTACTTGTCTCCCCGCCCGGGTTTTAAGCTTTTACATGAACTTCCCAACAAGGTCCCGGCGTGGAAGCGGGACTACTTCGGGGCGCGAAGTGTTTTGGGGTGGCCGTTTCAAACCGGGTGGGGGATGGCCGCCCCCGACTCCGATGTTGCGCTTGATAAAGAGACGGCGAAGGGCCTCCGGCAATGGGCATGGCTTGGGCTAAAATGCCATCATTATCTGTCGGAGGCCAAGCTCATTGAGGCCGGTTTGAGTTCGGGTAGGTTCCTTACTCAGGTTTGTCTTTTGTCTTGCTTTGTTCTTTCGTTTTTTTCCTGATGCCGAGCTCATTTTACAGGGGTGATGGACTTAGAGAGGACTCGCGGTGGGCACCTGTTTCACGGAATGAAGAGGAGGAAGCGAGTCGCCAAACGAACTCGTGCCGAGGTGCCCCGAGACGCGGAGCCCGAGGTACCAAACTACCCGTCTGTGGATCCGCCTAGTGAGCCCGAGATGGCCCCTCCAGCCCATGAGGCGGCAAGGGCCCCTTATGCCGAAGCTACTTACACGGGGGCTCCTGCTTACTCTGAGTCCGCTTACACGCGAGCTGGGCCCTCAGGCTCGGGGGCCCAAGGCGAGTTCAGGAGCGTGTTGTCACCGAACCACTCTCTGCAGAAGAGTAGGGAGGCCATCTATCTTGAGGAGGTCGCGGCATGGTCTGAGCTTCCTTTGAACCAGGTAGCTTGTCGTGCTGCCACTCATGCCATGGTGGTAAGTCAGATTTCTTGTCCAGCTCTTTGCTTTTATCCTTGTTGTCTTTCTTTTGATCATTTTGTTCTTCCCTTTTGGTAGGTGAATTCTTCAATTCATGCCTTGGCGGCCCAGGTGGAAAGGAGATTGAGGTAGGCGTGAGCTGCCGAAGAGGCTTTCCGTGCTGCCGAGGCGGCTTCCCGAGCTGCTGAGGCGGCTGCTCGCGTTGCACAGGCCAGGCAGGCGAGGTCTCAGAGAGATGCTGAGGCCATGGGAGTTGTGGTGAAGCATATGGCGGACCTGAGGCTGGACTTGCAGCATCAGGTTGAATATCTTCAAGAGGATATCAGGGAGAGGACGCAGATCTTTTCTCAAGGCATTGAGGACGCCAAGAAGAAGGCCGTTGATGAGTACATCGCCTCGCCGCGCTTTGATGACCTGATAGTGGATTCGTACAGAAAGGGCTTTAAACTAAGCCGGTGGATGATCCGGAATACATACCCCGAGCTTGATATTAGTGCGATATCCACCTCGCACATTACTCAGGATATGGCCGACGCCGCTGATGGTGAGCCGGATTCCGAGGGCGAGGCAGGACCTTCGGGTGTTGTTGAAGTGCCTTCTGATGAAGAATAAGCACCTCCGGGCCTGTGAGCTCGATATGTATTTTTTCTCTTTTTTTTTTGTTCGAAATGTACACTCCCTTATTTTGAAATGGAATGACTCTCTTTTGGTTAAGTGTTGGTTGTTTTTTCTCCCGAACTGACCATATTTGCCGAACTGACCATATGCCCGATCTGTTTCTTGCCCGGGTTACTGCACTCGCGCGACCTGTTTTGGTGTTAATACTTAGTCTCTGAGATGCCGATGTCCCTATTAGTTCGTTGTCTCCACTTCGCCTGAGCTTTTGGTTGGGACTTCTTTGCTTGCCTATGCCGAGGTTTCTTCGTTAGCTCGGCATCCTAGCCCTTAGGCTCTGGTAGCGATTTTGTCCACTTCGCTTGGTGGTCTATAGGTAACATCGCCTTAAGTTGACGATGTTCCACGCTCGGGGTACTTGTTTGCCCTCTAAGGTTCCGAGCTCGTATGCCCCCCCCGAGCACTCTCTTTACTCTGTATGGCCCTTCCCAATTTGGTCCAAGTTTGCCCACGCCGGGTTCGGGTACCATGATCTTACGGAGAACCAGGTCGCCGACGCGGAAGTTTCGCTTCTTTACTCTGGCATTGTAGTACCGAGCTACTTTTTGCTGGTAGGCTGCTGTTCGGATGTGCGCGAGGTCTCTTGCTTCATCCAGTAGGTCGAGGTTGGTACGTAACTCGTCTCCGTTTGTTTGATCGTCATATGCTTCTAGTCGCAGTGTGGGTATTTCGATCTCCGCCGGGATTACCGCCTCAGTGCCATAGGTGAGGTTAAAGGGGGTCTCTCCCGTGGCGGTTTTTTCCATAGTTCGGTGAGCCCATAGAACACTTGGTAGCTCGTCCGCCCACAACCCTTTAGCTCGGTCTGGTCATGCTTTCAGTCCGCGGAGGATGGCTCCGTTCATTACTTCTGTCTGACCGTTTGCCTGCGGGTGTGCGACCGATGTGAAGTTCTGACGAATTCCCATATCTTGGCACCATTCTTGGAACTTGATATCCTCGAACTGCTTGCCGTTGTCGGAGATCAGTACCCGAGGTAGACCGAAGTGACATACTATGTTATTCCAAAAGAAGTTCTGTATGTTTTGGGCTGTAACTGTTGCCAGAGGTTCAGCTTCTATCCACTTTGTGAAGTAATCTACCGCCACCACTAGGAATTTCTACACACTTGTTGCTGGCGGGAATGGCCCCAGGAGGTCGATGCCCCATTGTGCAAAGGGCCATGGAATGGTGAGGTACTTGAGGTCGGCAGCAGGCTGATGGTGGATATTGGCATGCTTCTGACACTTGTCGCATTTTCTAACGAGCTCGATGGCCTCTGCCTTCATCGTTGGCCAGTAGTATCCTTGTCGAAGCGCCTTTTGAGCGAGGGCTCTGCCTCCCAAGTGTCCGCCGCACAGACCTTCATGAGTGTCGCGGAGCACGAGCTCGGCTTCGGTAGGTCGCAAGCAGCGCAGGTAGGGCAGCGTGTGGTCAGTATAGCCGTTCGTCTATTATGACGTATTTGGCTACCTGGCACTGCACCCTCTTGGCTGCATTGCGGTCCGCAAGGAGGGTTCCATCTAGCAAGAAGCTTGCGAGTGGGTCGATCTAGCTCGGCTCTGCTTCAAGGACGGGAGCGACCTCCTCTGCCCCACCGAGAATGCTAGGCCGAGGTAAGTCTTCTATGTACATGGTTCTCATGGTGTTGTGACTCGTGCTGGCTAATCGGGACAGGGCGTCGGCCTCAGTGTTCTCTGACCTCGGTATTTGCCTGATGAAGTGTGACTGGAAGTTGAGCAGGGCCTCCTTTACTTTTGCCAAAGGTGGGAGCTTGAAGTCTTTGGGCATGGGGACTGCCAGGAGTTCTGATGCGAGGGGGAAGGAACTGAGAGAATTGGGGCAGCTTTTACCTTGTCCGAGCTCGTCTCTTCTTTGCCTCTGAGCTCGGGCAGGACACGGGTGGCAGTTCGGCAACTTCGTCGGTGCCTTCGTTGCTGAGTGGGCCTGGTGCTGGCGCTGCTGGCCTCTGTGTTGCCGAGCTCGATGGGCCCGGGCTGTTGGTAGTCTGCCGCAAGGACGCTGAACTGATTCTCTGTCAGCGGGAGCTCAGACTTGGAGTGTCGAGATACTGACTTGGCGGGCGAGGTGCCCGACCCGCCGGCGAGCTGCGAGGCGGGGATGATCTTTCTTTCCCCTCGGCCCGGGGATGAGGCCTGGCTTTTGTGGGGGTTCTGAGGTTGGGAGGCCTCTCTTCGATGACGGCGTCCACCCTGAGGGGAGGGCTTAACGGCTTTGGAGTAGGGTGCCGAGGTGGAAGCAGTGGTTGGTTCAGAGGCAGTTGAGGGAACTGCTGCTGATAGTGATACTGGGAGATGTGGTGCAGTACTTGGTGCTGCTGGAGCTGATGTTGCTGGAATTGTTGCATTTGGGCTTGCATTGCCCGCATGCATTGCATCAGGTCGTCCAACTGGTTCTGGCTGGTTGCCAGGGGGACAACAGTTGGTTCAGTAAAGGTTGTTTCGATAGGGAGAGGAAAGGGGATGCTCATGGCAGGAAGGTTTATGGGCGCCACTGTTTGTGGCGCATTCAAGCTGGGGATCCCATCCACCAGAAGGGGGATGGTGAACTGTCCGATGCACACCACGGGGACTTGAAGTTGTTCCCCGGTGGTGTTCACCTCCGTGCCACGTCCGGCATTGCTGGAAGAAGCCATGAGTGTTGGGGTTTTTGGAGGAAAGGGGTTATGAGAGTTTTAGAGGGAGACTTTTAGAAGCGTTTCCCACAGACGACACCAATTGATGGTGCGCAATCCGGTCAGTCCTAGCTGTCAACGACCTTGCCTCTGACTGGAGCGACAGGGGGGCCTGAAACGGAGAAGAAAGTGGGGAATCTCCGGGGAGGAACCCGGCGAGATCACTCCGAAGCTCAAGTTAGTATTCTCTCAAAGGCAAGATAAAACCAGATGGCGCAAAGTTCACATACCTTGTCCTCGGGGGGTAGAGAGCCTTTTATAACCACTTCGCGCACTCACTCTGAGGCTTCTGTCAGGTCGGGTATGATTACTTCTGTGCTTCTGCCAGTTTGGGTGTCATCACCTCTGCTGGGACAGAACCGCCGCTGCTCCTTGTCGGAGCCGTCTCTGTAACTGGAGATGGCGGTGGCAGGTGGCAGGTGGCCGTTGGAATGCGGCTGTCAAGCGTCAGATCCCAAGTCAGTCAGGTGCGCTGCCCCTGGAGGCGAAGTCTTGAGTTCGGACAGAGGTGTGGTCCGAACTGCCATGGGGCAGGCCAGTTCGGGTTGTTGCCCTTTGTGTTCATAAGGCTTGGGGCCTAAGGGAGAGCTCGGGCTCCGTACTGGGAGTTCGGACCGCTGGTTCCTCCTTTTGGAGCTCGCGCCTTGGTGAGCTGTTGTGCCGAGCTGTTGCCTTTGCCACATGTTGAGTGGTTACGAGGTCGGGCCAAATCTTCCTTCATCAGATTTCGTTAACCTATCTATTGACTTTGCCTGTCTTATTTATATTTGAAGCAATTGCAACTGTTTCTTAAACTAATTTCTTCTTATATTCACCTTTTTTTATCATCAACTGCAAAATTTTATTATATCAGAATGATATTATAGTTACAAGTTTGCTTGCATCCCACTAAATTGGCTGGATCACACCAAGCCCTGAATCCCTCATATGTCATTCTTACAATGGTGCCCAAATCAATTGTTTCCTAGAAACCCCTTGTTTGGCTAAGGTATTAGACAACCCAATAGCTGATTGATTAACCCATCTGAAAGTAACCTCTATTTCTCTTGCAATGCATCTGTTTTTCCTCAAGGCTTGCCTGCCCATCCAACATCAATGCTATTTTTGTTCATCCAGTTTACCACCAATTGGGTCTTCCCACCAAGTTTCTGCTGCCCAATTGCTTTTATCTTTGTTAATCTTAGCTCCTGTAGAAATTTCTGCACTTAAAGATTCAGCATAGCCAATTGGCTCAGAAAAGTGAGCCAATATAGGCCCTTTCTGTTTATATTCACCTTCAACTTTAACAAAAAAATAAACAAGATAGTATATGGGCGTTGTGGAAAAGAGTGGTGGGGAGGGGTTGAGATGACACTATTAGAGAAGCAAGATTTGGAGATGCACTGAAACAGAAAATGTAGAAGAGATCTTCTAGTTATTTGCAATGGTAAATTTTGTACCAGAGAATTGTTATCCTTGGTTACTCCAGTGAGACATAGATTGGTGAAGATTAAAATATATCACTGAATATGGAAGCAATGAATGATGAGAGATAACGCTATAACCTCCATTTGTCAGACTAAACAATTGAAATAGAGTAACAAAATAGTTTTCCCACAAGCTTAGGGAACCATATTATGTTGCCTCTTCTTTTCAGGAGATGATTGTTAACCTATGCGATCAGCCTATTCTTTTGATGCACGTATATTTTTTCTTTCCTCTGTTATTCTAGAAGGTATCTGTTACAATTTTTTTTTTTTTGTAAGTTAATTGTTGCCTGAGTACTGATTTGAATATTGCTTGTTTACCAGGATGGAAATGGAAGCAGACTACATTGGGTTACTATTGGTTGCTTCAGCTGGATATGACCCACGAGTGGCACCTAAAGTGTATGAGAAACTGGGAAAGGTCACAGGTGAATCATCTTTGAGAGATTATCTTTCCACTCACCCATCTGGAAGAAAAAGAGCGCAATTGCTGACCCAAGCCAAAGTGATGGAAGAGGCAATGTCTATTTACAGGGAAGTTAGAGCAGGACGTGGTGTTGAAGGTTTCCTATGAAATTCTGTATTCATCCGGGTGATGTAAAAGTAACATGTCCAATCAACTTGCTCAAAATAAAAGCCATGAAAGTGGTAATCTTCACATGGAGGGAGCAGGCTCTGGATCAAAAAGTTTTCTGTGGGAGTCAAATTGTGTTTATCAGTTTATGATCAACCAGTATAGATCGCGTGCTACTTTCAGTTTTTCTTCCTCATGCAAGATGTGTATTTACGTGGTTTTTTATTATCAAGTGTAATCATCGATTGCGACCTGTGAATTCTTTTTAGTCTGTTCTCCATATTTTCTGAATTCTGATAAAGCCTCCAACCAATTTCTCTTCTATTTTTAGGAAAAAGACAGATGATAGATCATGGATGTTTGTTTCCGGCCACACTGGATTAAGTTTAAACTTTATAGTTGTCCAGAGTTCCTGTCGGTCCTCAATCTTATTTGCCCTTCAGATAGCTCCGGTGATCCAAACAATGAGCAGCATAAGTCAAAGAAATTCCAAAGAAAAATGAAACAAGAAGTTTTGTCTGGATGTAGGATTTGATATTTGACTTAATGACTTGATTCATGCAAGGTTCAAAATATCGATCGGTATTGTATTTTTTGGGTTTTTTTTAATCTTTTTTAATCTGATTCAAATGGACCAGTTTAAGGCCAGTCTACCCCTTGAACTACTTGCACCCCTATAAAGTTGTATCGGAAAGGCCCCAATACGATATATGTATCGGCCGATTCAAGGTCAAGGTGACCGAGGAATCATCTCTTTCGGATTTCCTTCCTTTTAACTTTTTTGATAAAAAATTCAAAATGGAACCAAGCTAATTTCCACGCGACTTGACTTTCTTAACGTGGAATATAATGGATGGAATTTGAGGATGCTTGAGTTTTGACGGACATAGACAGCTTAGAATTGCATTTTATTACCCAAAAGATACAAAAAATGTAATATCGCGAGGCAATTGCAGTACATACAGCATTTACATAATGCAACTGAATTAGAACCCTCCTTTCCATTTTCTTCTTTTTTTTTTAAGAAAAAACCCCCTTTGAAAACAAGTTGAACTTCCACAGCAACGAACAATTGTAGTTGAACTTGCTCAACTTGCATCCTTCTCGGGTCGATTAGGATCTCATCTAATGAGTAATAATGTGTTATTGTATATCCATCAACAGGTTGCAATTTCGGATTTTCATGTTAATCTAAGTTTCTACGTAATCTTCAGCATTTAATTAGAGCCAAACTCCTTGTTCCACCGTTCAAGTTCCTCCCACTTGCTTTTCTGTAGGCTAGGTTTGATGACAGTCATTGCTTTCTTGAAATCCCCATATTTCAATGAGCGCACCTTGTAAAATGTCAGAAAACATATTAGCAAATACTATAAAATAAACACAGTACGCACGAATAACCTAACACCTAATATTTATATATATATAGGAAAACGTAAATGAATTAAAACCATATAGGCATTGGAATTGCAAGCAAAGGTTCCTTGAAAGGTTGAAAATGAATTTCTCCCTGGAAAAAGCCATGCTAGTGAGTACTCTAGTAAAAAGGCAGCCCGGTGCATGAAGCTCTCGCTAATGCAGGGTCTGGGGAGGGACTGATGTACACAGCCTTACCCCTGCACATACAGTGAGGCTGTTTCCAAGATTTGAACCCTGGTCACCTAGGTCGCAATGGAGCAATCCAACTGTTGCACCAAGGCCCACCCTCGCTAGTGAGTACTCACTCTAGTATCAACCTTAAAAAAGAATAAGAATTTTATTATTGAGTTAAATCCTAAAACATGTAGCAGAATTTAGAATGACAGAAGGCTGATATGTAAGCAAATACCTTAAAATACAGTCACAAACAAGAACTAATTGCATGAGAATGGGGGAAATACACTAGTTGGAGAAACTTAAGGTTATCTGGTGCAGGTGAAGAGAGGGTGAGAAAGTAAAGAGATGACAGACAATCAACGCAACGAGTTCTCAAACTCAAGTTACAATTCTCTAGAAAACTACTTTGCTAACTACCCACCCACCTCACAAGCTTACACCATAATTACCTCCTCATCAAACTCAAGCCTTGAAAATTGCAACGGCTTAAGAAATTACTAGTCCTTGAATTCTCTTGCACCACTTCATTTACTTGAAAGACAATAAACCCCATTACATTAATTAAAATGATCCAACTCCAGTGTATTGCTGTGAAGAATTTCATAGATTTAAATACAACCAATGATCATCATGATGGAGGTACTGAGTAAATATGAGAAATGTACCCAGGGAGGGGGTATGTGTGAGACACATGCTGGTGTATAACACAAATACAGAGAACAAAAACTGAAACATAGCAAAATGCATAACTATAAATATGGTACTATGTTTTATCATGTTCTGCAAACAGATGAACATATTCCAAACAGATGAATGTTGCAAAGAAGCCTTGTCCAAATAAAGTTATTTGCATCAACTATCTTGATTACAAACTGGTCATTTGATCTGGCATGCACCTGACTACTAAAAATAAGCAGAAACCACCTCAGCCACCACCTGTGTTGGTTATTTATTAAAACTAATAATCAAATTGCAATATAAGCTATGCTTGAGTAACCACGTCAACTCAACACATGAAAACTTAATCCCTGTCTTTATGGGGTTAGCCATACAAATTCTGTTTCACCATCCTACTATATTGAAGGCCATACACCCAAACAAATCTTGAGCCCCTAGAATTGTTTCTTAGTACCTCAACCTTGTGCTTTTGGTTTTCTTCTAGCTCCACTAGAACCATCAATTTGCAGTCTTGCATTGGTACAGTAGGTGGCCTTCCATATACATGCCTAGATCATCTTGTTTTATCATCTATTGCAGCTAGTCCTAAAAGGGCAGCCCAGTGCACAAGGCTTCAGCCAATTGGGGGTCTGGGAAGGGACAGATGTACACAGCCTTACTCCTGCAGATACACAGAGAGGCTGTTTCCAAGATTTGAACCTTGGTCATCCAGGTCCCAATGGAGCAACCTCACCCATCCATCTCACTATCCTCATCTCTTCTACTCATTTTATTAATGTATTGGACACTCTGCTCCATACAAAATCTCTAGTCTCATAGGCGATTAGGCATCCTATTAAATTGACCTTTTACTCAAGCATTTCCCACACACACAACACTCTAGATGCACCTATCCACTTACATAATCATATTATTACTCAGTACACCAAACTCAAACAAACCTTCCTTTTTTATCTTTCCTTGTCAAAACCCCTTCGTTTTTTGAAAACAGAAATCATTTTTTTTTTCTTGATAACAGAAACCCCTCGTATTTTATCCTCCTTTTCTTTTCCTTCCTGTATTGGTTAACTGTTTAGCAGATATTGGAACTATACAATTACTTTTTTCTTTTTTTTTTTGTAATCATTTGGTTGGTTAATTCTTTGAAATGATCTCCGCTTTAGAATCTGGTCAATTAATGAAGGCAACAACAGTCAATGGTATTAACATCTCAGCTAAGAGTTGCATTGTAACTTGACATTGAAATATAGAAGAATTTTCTTAATGTAATCCCAATACCTTACACTAGAGTCTACACACATGGAGTAAGAATGATCAGGAGTGAAAGATGCAAGAACTTTTCCATGTTTGAACCACCAAATTTGTTTGCATCTTCAAAAACCACAGATGAATAAGTCAAGAACATTGTGGAATGTAGGTTTTGTCAAATAATTTCATATCTTTGTGATCTGAGAATATAATGACTATCCATAATAAAGATATGGGTTTATATGAATACTGCAATCACTCAGTATAATTACTAACTCCATTTAAATAATTTGGTGGTGATTGGGGGGGAGGGAGGGACTAGAAAGAATGCTCAATATGGACAATGCCATCATTATTCATGACTAATAAGGCTTCAGGCACGTTCAATGTTTTGAACTGTTTTGCTATAGTCCAGGGACTTCTGGTATTGGAGGTGTGCTTAGAGGTAAGGATGGCAATGTTTTAGCTTTATATTCAGGCCCTATTGGTTTGGGGACTCCATTAGGGCAGAGTTGATGCCAGTTTTGCAAAGATTGAGACTGGGGAAATCCCTACATTACAACAATCTATTAGGAAGGGGACCCCAAGCTAGTAGTGGGGTCCCGATGTAATGCCCAGTTTGAAGACGTTCCTTGTTACAACCATTTTGCAATGCCCAGTTTGACCAATGTAGGAAAAGGAAGACTTGATCTATGCTCTTTGATTCTAGATATATATAGAGAAGCTATGATTCTTCCCATGATTCCAATAGAATATTTTATTTCCTTTAAAATCAACACAGGGATGACCATTGATTGGGCTTCCAGGTGGGGGGAGAAAGAGAGAAGGGGAGGTTTGGGTCGAGTAAGGAAGCCCCATGGATGATCCTAATTCTGCCAGGTGCTGTTTTGCCCAATTTTCCCCCACGAATTAAGGGTGCAGAGAAGAATAGAAATCCCTTTCAGCATGGAAGGTAAATTACCATGTGGAAGATTCTTGGGATTTCTAGACTTCCTCACCAAACAACCTAGCTTAACAATTATTGGGAAAAAAAAACCCTAGCTAGCTTATCTGTTCTACTCACCCCCCCCCCCCAAAAAAAAAAAAAAAGTCCCCTTAGAATTGACCTTCATCACCATCCATTCTTCCTGCTTGCCTTTTTAGGCTTTTACTAACCAGAATAGTTAACTGCAGTTCCAAGTCCTACCTGATTTGGCTTGACAGTGAGAATGTTTGGACCAAGTTCCCTGATGGGCATCATTGCAGCTTCTTCACACAAGGCTTGTAGGTCACTTCCAGAATATCCTGTGCATTTAAAAGGCCATTAATAGGGTCCTGAATTTGAGAAGATGTAGATATTTAAAAAACATTTAACTGAGAAAGCATGTTACCTTCTGTCTCTTTCACAAGTCTCTCCAAATCTCCACCTGTTAAAAAAATAGAAATAAAAACCATTATGGTCAGAGATTCTACTAGAGTATTTACTGTTTCCACTTCCACAGCATGAAATAATTATTAGTGTCATCTACAAAAGATAAAAATACAGGGTTTTTCTTCAGTAGAAGGCTAGATATAGGGTTTCTCCATGATCGTTCTTGTTGATGTAACTCTAAAATCTGTATTGGACATACTGAATTATAGAATAAGACAATTATACAGTTACTTATAAAAAAAAGGGCAAATTAATACAGTCTGATACCAAATAATTCCACCTTCCTGACATCATTACTTCAGATTATTTTCTCAACTCTTGATGCCGTTTCATCAAAAAAAAAAAAAAACTCTGATACCAAATAATTCCACCTTCCTAACATACCACTACTTCAGATTATTTTCTCAACTCTTGATGCTGTTTTATCCAGAAAAATCTAATATGGTATATCCTAGCACATCTTACTGCACCTGTTAGAAAAAGTGATCTGTTACATTTGAAGGGGTTAGAAGAAATGATTTGAGCATCCATAATTTAACAATGGATATGACACTGAACAGAATGGACTAGTGAAAATTTTGAAACAGGAACGTAGCCGACCCGGTTGAGACAAGGCTTAGATGATGATGATGATGATGATCCTAGCACACCTTATTAACACCTTGTGAAAGCTCCACTATCTTGACATGATAAATTGGGTATTTTATATCCTCTCCCCCCCCCCCACTTTGCAAAAATTTCCCCTTGGATTCCTCCAAGGACCATGCATCAGAGGAATTGGGATCTGCTCCTCACACCGACCTCACAGACACATCTGGCCCTGTATTGGGAACATCTCCCATGAATAATAACATACAAGGGAGGTGTTCCCGATGTGTGGCTGGTACATGCTGTGAGGAGCGCTCTGTGAAGAGCAGATCCGGACTCAGCATCAGAGATGATTCATCAAATGTAGAACAGAAAATATGAATTTATGGCTATATCCCTGTGTACCAACTTTACTAACCAAGTGACAAAATCATCAAAGCAATTTGAATAAGAATGGGCTAAATCCTTTTATATCAGATTCAGAGAATTTCCTTTTATTCCATGAAAAAGGCTATTGGATAGAGGACGAAATGGAACATGTTCATCATAATCTTCAATCACGAGAGACTGTATATCTCACCATGTACTGCACTTTTTTCCCTCATAAACAATAATACCCTTTGATTTTTTTCCCTTTTTGGTTCTAAAAAGGGCCATCACCCACTGTTGGCCTTGACTATCCAGGGTCTTGAGAGGTGTGAACTAGATATGGACCTAACCTTAAGCATTTTTTTTTTTGCACAAAGTGGCTATTCTCAGACTTAAACCACATTCTCATGCTTGCCAGCCTGAGGTTTTATGTTTTATCATCACCAAGCAATGGCTCCATTTTTATCTAAAATCAGGTGAGTAAATTGGGTAAAAGCCACATGTAAAGACCTTAAGTAATATATCCATCTTGATTGCCACCATATAAGCAGTCTGGCAGAGTAACACAGAAAGGGGCTTTAAAATATATATAAATGTGTCTGCCAAGCTGCTTTTCCTACAAAGCAAATAACTCAAACTACTCCAACAGATACCAGGATTTCCTCCCTTTCTAAGAGAAGTAAACCAGTAATCCTGCAATTCTCAGGTAGATGGCTGGTAAAATTGCTTGAAAGAATCTATCATTCATTTTACCAATAAAAAATCTATAACTCATTTCATCTTTGTTGTTACTCATGACAAAGTGGTCCAATTCAATCGACCCAAGCAAATGTAAATTCATCAATTTTATTCTCAACCAACAATGTTGGAATTTTACAGTTGCAGCTACTAAACGAAATCACAGAACCTGAGTTCCGTGAAGAACTACTTGACCTAAGAAAGGAATCATGTATTTGTAACAAAGAAATGAACGAGAATTAGAACTTTTTGTAACTAATTAATCAGTTCTATAAGATAGAACCAGAACTTTTTGAACCAAATATTAATCAGGATAATTGGGTCTGAACCAATTATACTTGACATCTATAATTACCTATAATAATGACAACTCAGAACTTCATTTTTAGTAATATAAACTAAATAAAAATAACATTACAATAATAAACTGTTTATATGTTGAAAAAAAGTGTTTTTTTTTTATAGTTGAAGAATTAATTTCATCAATCAAGCAAACATAATAGAACTTTACAAGCTTCCCTTGGAGAGGCACAAGGTGCAGCCTCTCCTAATCAATACAAAGGATCATAAAAACAGATTATATAGCTGCCCAAAATAACCCATCCCTGGAGGACCCTTGTTTAGCAAGAGAGTCATCCAAAGTATTTGCCGACCTGACCACCCATTGAATTCTAAGAGTTATATGTCTTGTCAAGTATTTAACTTTTTTTATGAGGTCCCTATAATTTAAAAAAAAAAGTGTTTTTAACCAAAGTTATCTTATATACTTTATATGAATATAACAAAAATTACATGAAATCCAACTAATCTTTGTATATTATTAACTATATAATTGGTTTGGGTCTTAATTGGCTCAGAACAATATTTTAAAATGTGGAGGCGTGACACGAGGCGTTTCACTACCTAGAGGCATGAGGTGTAGTTCAAAACGTAAGAGGCGTAAGCCTCCCGAACAAGGAGGTGTAAGCCTCCTTAAGAGGAGGGGGATGAGGAGGAAGGAGGAGGAAGAAGAGGAAGGGGGATCTCATTTAAGATCATTTTTAATAAAATTCTTTTATATTAAGAATAATGAAGATGCATAGCACTAGTTGAAAGGGAGGGCCTTGTCAAAGGGGGCCCGGGAGCTTTGCCCCCGCCCACTTTCCTTCCCCTTATCTTTTCTTCCCTTCCCTTTTCTTTTTTCTTTTTCTCTTTTTTCTTTCTCTTTCTCTTTCTTTCCCTTCCCTTTCTTTTCTTTTCCTTTCCTTTCTTTTTTTTTTTTCTATCTTTTTATATGAAATGTGCATGAGGCGTATGCCTCAGAGGTATCAGCGCCTGTTGGGTAGACCCAACCCATTGACAGTTCTAACAAGAATAATAGGCAAGCCCAATTCGATCAGAAAAGACAAACCAATGAGCGGCAGCAACCATTTTTTTCTATTCTGTTTTAGGATTTCTTTTTTATAACCAATGTTCAGAGAACTAGACTGGATATAGAACTAGAAAGGGGAGAGGTTCACATGTCAGAGGTTCAACTGCGGTCAAACCAGAAGATCGAATCATGATGACATGGCATATACATATATATACCACAAGACACATAAATACCATAAATAATATATTATACAAATAAAGTTATACTTGAATTTGGCGGATAGATGGCCAGTTCTTTAATTTTTAAAGTAATTGACCAAGGATCAAAAGGTCATGGGCTTGAATCTTGCCATTTGCATTTTGAAAGTTCCACACATTTGAGACCTGGGCAGTTTTAGGAAACCAGGACCGTTCCACCAGTTTTCTGGTTAAATTGGCCGGCTAGCTGGTTTTGAGCAGTTTTCTAATTTCTACCTATTCAGGTTTGTAGTGTATGATCAAACCAGATATAGGCCCATTCACGATTCAATTGGTCTGATTGACCGGTCCAGTCCAGTTTCCTAAACGCAATTTAAAAGACCAATGAGAGGATGAACTCAACAAAGGAAGCCATAAAGGATAAAGATAAAATTTGCTTAAGACTCCACAGCTATTAGAGCTTCTTGTAGATTGATTGCCCTCAACCTTTGTCAATTATTGTGTTGAAGAGAAAAGAAAGGGGACAAAAGGTGGACTGAGAAAGATAGAGAGACTAGTTGATAGAAAGGGGGATAAATGACAGATGGTGGATTAGCATGCACCATATACTAGGGGGGGGGGCATTTTTTGTCTTGCAAAAAAATGGTCAAGGATAGTAAAGTGAGTCGGGACAAATTTTGACATTTAGGAATTATTAATGGGTCATGTATGCCACTTTGTCTTGGAATTATATAGGGACTAGATGCAAGGGAGGTATACAACACATTAAACATTTTGTCAAAGTCCCTGGAGCTATTGAAAAATCAATGGTAGTTTTAGGTATTTCAGTAAAGTGGGGGAAGTTGAAGGTGCCAGCTAGCTTGCTGGTAAGGTCTCTTGCTTCGTTGTTGCAAAGACTGCGTGAACATTGTAGAAGAAGAACTTAAGTTAGATACCCACATGCATACAAAGAGACGAACCAACTGGCAAGGAGTATAAATGTATATGATATGCCTTTAGGCGTCATCTATTCTTATAAGCGGGCGAGTTTTAGAAAACACCCAACAAACAAATCCCTAAAGTTAGAAATTGAATAATGGTGTCAACTTACGGAAGGCATCATGTCCATCTTCATGTTCTGAATTTGGAAAAAGATTTATTTATCCATTATGCTTCACCGTGTTTGAATTTTACTAGAAAAGTAGACATTAGTCATGGATGAAAGCACTCTTACCAGGTAAGGAAAATGCTTGACCCTTGAGTTTATGCTTGAGAAGAAGCCTCCTAACACTCTCATCAGGGAGAGGTACATATATTCTCTTCACCTGGTTGAATATTTACAGAAATTATGTGTTAATTGCAAATACAAGTCATATTGGGAGTGACAATTTACCCATAAAAGTATTTAAAAATTACAGATAATAAATTAATAACAATAACATTTTGGTGTGTGTGTGTGTATCACTTTTCTTCTCAATTAACATTCCTTTTAATTTTGAACTTGATTTGAAATTTTGGATTAGCAAATAAGGGGTAGTTATGGATTTACTATAATATTATTTTTCCTTATTTTTTGTCTTTTTAAATAAGATTATTGGCCAGAACTTCTATCATTGGAGATTGATACAGCCTTGATGAGTCCTGGAGTACGCCCCCTCTGCCTGGTCAAGTTCAGAGCATTATACTAGTTAATACTTAATATGATTCATTAGAAAAAAGAGTTGCATCTAGTAACTAATTTTCAGTGGCATAAAGGGTTTCTCTATGCTTAGCAGGGGAGAGTTACGCATTAAGACTTGTCATGGAAGGTCCTTACCCACAAAGATGGTTGAATCACCTTGAAAAAGGGAGGGGGATCCAAGACTGGAAGGAGCCTAACTGTAAGAGAGCATTTTGCTCTGGTGAACAGAGTGAGAAGTCGAAAGGACAGGGAGAGACAGAGGAAGACAATGGGGGAATTCCTGGTAATTTTAGGAAAAATTAAAGAGAATATTTCGAGGGGCCATAATGAAGGTGGTGGATGGCAGAATCTGAAAAATCAAAAACAGGATGGGACCCAGTTGAAGATGGTTAAAATAAACCAAAATAAAGGATCAGTTAATTCAGAAGTAAAGTCTATAAGGAGATAGGGGAGGCGAGACACACCAATGGCTTTAAAGAAAAAATGTTAGTGGAATTTTGCTGATAAAAAAAATGTTAGTGGAATATGAAAATCCAATTTGAAGGCTAGACCCATTGGAGATTTAGGTGAGATCCAGGCCTTGAATGTCAAGTGTATTGATAAGGGGAAGGCCAATCAGATTAGGAAGGTTGAGAAGGTACACAAGAAAATGTTTGGGTCTTATTATGCCAAGATTTAAAAGAAGCAGGGCTTCAGGAAGGAGTGGCTTGACTGAGAAAAAGGGGGAAAGGTGGGTTTGGGTGATTGCCGAGTTTGATAAAAATGGAAATAAGAGGATAGTTGGTCAAACAGGGGTGGAGAATGTTAGGCACCAGTCTTCTTCTTCAGATGGAGGTACGGACTTTTTCTCTCAGGCTGAAGGAAATACAGCGGTGGTTTGTGTTTTGTGTGAACCTGAGGTTGTGGATGCGGCATTTCAAGAATCCAGGCACAGTTTGGGATCAGCAAAACTGGTGGTATCTAAAGAGATCACCTCAGTCAAGCATGAGTGATTGATAGAGGGGGATGAGGAAGTTTGGGAGGGAGGTGCTGAAGTCACTGAAGAAATTGAGGACGGAGAAAGGATGGGAGAAATAGGGGAGACAGTCTCTGACAGCAAAGTTGGTGACTTCTGTTTTGATGAGGTGTAGGTTGGAAGATTGGGTGTTGATTTGGGTCGAAGGGGCAAGACTGAATAGAAGGAGTCACTTAATGAAGAGATTTGCAAGAAACCGTGCGGCATAAAGAATCCCAATGTAGTGCATGTAATGAAAACTTGGTCTAGTGGGGGTAGGACTCCTAGAGCCGATTCTAGGGGGGTGACAATGAAGGATAAACCTTTGGACTCCCACCTGGGGAAGGAGATTCAAGACAACAAGGAGAGCAGTGTTGGCCATGATTCTGGGACAATTCTGAAGGTGCAAAGTAATGAGATTAAGGATAATGTCTCGGGACGCATGACTCTTCAGAAGTTAGTAGACAGAGAGATAACGATTGGTAAGAGTTTGGGTTTTTTTTTGGAGCAGTGAGGAGTTTGCTAGGAGGGCCTTTGAGGAGTTTGAGAGGAAAAAAAGGGAAGAAAAGCTGAATAAAAAAAGCATTGGGGAGAGGAGAAGAGGCTTAGAACAAGGATTGTTCAAACCAGGAGAATGTGGGTGAAGACTAAGCCCCTGTGCTAGGTTTTTCAAGACTTTTTTGTTCTTTGCTTGAGTCTGTTTGTCAAGTCTATGGTTTGTAAGTGGTGTGGTTATTTATTTGGTCTTGTTAAAGGTCTTGTTGTCTAAGCTAAGAGAAAAGCCATATTGATACTAACCAATCTCCGAAGAACTGCATCATCCAATTCTTGCGGCTTATTAGTTGCACCTGGATTAACATAACATATTTACAAATAACCTCAAATAAGTTTCCTTTCATGTAAAATGGGATTATTCATGGCAATGAGCATAAATAAAAATAATGCAAGTCAACAACTAAAGAACAAGGTTCAAATCCAAGACAAGTGATGAAAAGCAAATATACACTATACTCGAAGAGGTAATTTACATAAGAGCCGTAAAACTAAAGCATGCAGAATATCGTAGGTAGGGGCTTTCAACTTGCCAATCAAGTTGCTATTTGTTGTCCCTGGATATCTAATACTTACATTATCCCTTTTGTTTCTTCCACCAAGTAGATTCAAGGGGTCAAGATTAAATTATACAAGGATGTTTAGTGGGATTGGATAAATTATCTGTTGATTTTATTGGTATGTTTGAAAAGATAATGGAGGTTTAAATCTAGTTAATAAAAACCCAAGTTCTAGTTACACTCCCAATGTTTATGTTGGTACATCTGTGAGGTTTTGAGAGGATACATGGCTGGGGGACTCTCTACTGAAAGATTGTTTCCCTTATCTGCTTCAAATGGGGAGATAGTTCCTAAGTTTGTGGTCCCTTCTTCTGAGACTAGTTCCAATTGGGATTTAGGTTTAGAAAGGGGTATTCATGATTCAAAACTTCCTTCTGTCACTATTCTTGCTGCAATTGTTAGACTCAGTGTTTGGATCTTTCTAGCCCTGATAATAGGATTTGATCCTTAACCCTCTCCGGGTTCTTTCTCTTGTGCCTCCTTTAGGGTGTTGAGCTCTCCTTCCATTCTAGTGCAACCTTTTCCTGTTAAAGAAATTTGGTGTGACCCAATTTCTCCCAAGGTTGGGTGTTTTTGTTGGGAGATGTTTCATGGTGAGATTAAAACCTTTTTTTTTATGAATAAGATGAGATTAAAACTTTCAATACTCTCCAAAAAAGAAGGCCTTCTTGGTGCTTGTCCCTGGACTGGTGTGTTCTCTGCAAGGATGGCAATGAGACTTCTTCCCATTTACTAATCTTCTGCTCATTTGCTACTACTGTTTCAGATCTTTTCCTTATTTGGGTGCAGGTGGGATGTCCCAACCAACATGGCTGGACTCTTTTCCCCTTCAACTTTCAGATGGCCAAATAAAAGAGGAAAGGTGATATGGAGAACAACAAGGGCAGCAATAGTTTGGACAATTTGGGGACAAGATTGATTGAATTGGGGGGAGAAGCAAGACAGGGGGAAGGGGAGGAAGTTCAGGATTCTCAGTTGGAACAGTAGCAGTCTCTGAGGGTCGAGGGCTGAGGAAGGTGGAATGGACGAGGGCAGGTTCAGAGTAGTAGGAAGGTGGAGGTCTGAGGTGTCGATCGAAGCCAAGACTTTCAAGTTCGAAGAGGAAATGATCAAAGGTGAGGATGTTTTGAAAATCAGAGAGAATAACAGGGCGACTGTGTTGGTGTCAAAGGAGGTCTTAGTCTGGTTGAAAGGTTTCATAGATGGGGCTATCAACTCTGGTAAGGTGATTGGATGGACAAATTCTTTGGCTGTACCAGGTAAGAAATATGTAACAGAATTGAAAAGAAACAGAAAGGGTTGGTTTATCTCTGTGGTGGAGTTTTTTGGAACAAGTGGAAAGCAACTACTGTGTGTGCCAGAAGGGAGGCTACGGAAAGGGTGGATGGATTTTGTGAAGGTGCTACAGTCTTTTCTTGTAGCCTTGGAAGTGAAGAGAGCAAAGGGGGTGAAGAGAACTGGTCAAATTTCCAAAGACCAGGGTAAAAAAGCTCAGGAAGGGGCAGTTTCGTTTAGTTCCTCTGGGCGCGTAGAAGTGCAAGGCAATCCGACTGAAGTGGTGGTTGCTTGCGCGTCTAGTCCTCGAAGATTATTGGTAGGAGCAGGGAAGGATGAGTGGAAGAAAAGAAGAGTTTTAGTGGCCGATAGAGGAGTGACAGACTGGAGAAGGGTTCTGTGTACAGTGGCAGGGGAGTTAGGATCTGGGAGTGAAGCTTTGTTGTACCCTTTTGCAGAGACGAAAGCTGTGCTTGATGTAGGCGACCAGGAGCTAAGTTTTAAAGCAGTAGTGGTGGATGGAGTTCTGATACAGGTTCAGAACTGGAGTCCATTTTGCAATGAAGTCGAAGTCCAAGATGGTTGTGTCCGGCTGAAGCTTGTAGGCCTTCCATTTCACCTTTGGCGGAACTCTGTTCTTGAACACATTGTGCATTGTCTGGGAGGTATCTTGATGAAAGCTGATAAACGATTTCTGGGTGCCGTGGAGTTACAGGTTGCTGGTGTAAGGCACGAGAACTTGCCGAGGGTCATTGAAATATGCTTGGATGATGCCTGGTACAAGGTGTGGGTGGCCTCTGAAGTTGAATGGTCGTGGTGGGGAGGTGTTCCTAAGGTAGAAGATGATGAGCTGGCGGGGTGGTGGACACGTGGAGGGCGTTTGTTGGGGGTCAAAAAGGTGGAGCAGACACAAGGTTTTTTTGGGGTTACTGAGCCGGTTGGGGAAAACCAAATGACAAGAAATCCCATTAAGGAAAATTTTTCAAATAGGTTTGAATTAAGCAAGTTAATGGCGGGATTCTCTTCATTTGCTGACGTGGCAAAAGGGCAGGGTGGTTTGGGGAGCCAAAAGGGTTGGTCTGAGCCGTTGAAGGTGGCGGGTGGGTCGGGCGGGGTGAAGGTTGAGCCGGGACAGAATTGGAAGGGCCCACGTGACAAATTAAAAGATCATGCGGGCGGGTCGGGTGGGCGTAACACTGAAAGGGGGATCCGGTTGAAGGACCCACGTGATAACTTAAGTCGTCACGTGGGTCGGGGCAAAGGGGCTTCTCTTGGGGCGCTGATAGACAGTGCTAATGGTCTATCATCGTCCCAAGTCGTGAGAAAGGGGGGGGGGGCTTGTGCGCAGCGGCGGAAGCTGGAGAAGAAACCGGTGTTGCAGTGGGTTTCCCGGCGATGTTTGGAGGAGAATAGCCAACTGCGACGCCCCTCAGAAAGGCCGAATCCAAGATTCGATAGGGACAGAACTGAAGAGAGGAAAGTGAAGGATGAAGGATGGGCGCAGTGCAGTGAAGGAGATGAAGAAGCGGAGGACCTTTCTGCTGATGGTACTAGCGTGGGCAGTGTAAACGACGAAGGTAGTTGTGCTGGTGGTGACGTGGATGGGTGGAATATTGCTAGCTTATTTCAAGGTGTAGGTTGCAATCGGGTCAACTCATTTCCAAGATTACAGAGTGTGCAAGGATTATTAGAAGGGGTAAACCGGGAGAACAGGAAGCTGAGCAGGAACACACCATCTAGGGGTGAACCAGGGGTAGAGGGGAAAGATCACCAAGTTGGCCAAAGGACAGAAATACTTCCCAACGAACCAAGGGAGATAGATGTTTACCAACCTCTGGAACATGAGAGGGAGGCCGGGAGCAATCCTTTTCTAGCCTGTCCACCAATCCCAGGTAACCCAGTGAATTCGGTTTGTGCTACTAATGTGTCTCCTGTGTCTTTGGTTCCAGATTCCATTTCTGTTCCATGTCCTGTAGCCCATGAGTATGCAGTCGTGCTAGAAGGCGGGCTCTCCGAGGTGGGGGAGAAGGGGATGAAGGAAAGTGGGAAAGTGAAGGAAGGAAGGTTTAGGAGTGTAAAAGTGTGGGAAATCATTGAAAAAGTGTTTAAGGAAGTGGAAGGAAAATTGATTTGGAGGAGGGACGGTGAGGAAGGAAGAGGGGAGGGGCTAGTGGAGAGGAGGGAAAGGTTTGAGGGTAGAGATGGAGGGAAAGGAACAGGGAAGGAGGGAAGTAATAGGAGAGGGAGGTTGGATGGAGAGGAAAGAACAAAGGTGGGACCAGGGGAGAGGAAGAACGGGCAGATGGGCAGAGATGGAGGGGTTTCTGTAGGAAGGGTAGGGGTGGAGGACTTGGTGAGAGAAGACTTGCTAGCTGAATTTATAGAGAAGTTGGGTTGTAGGTTGGAAGATTTGAATGTGTTGAAAGAAAGTTTACAGAAGAGGAAGAAGGAGATCAGAACAAAGAAGAGGAGATTGAGTGAAGTAGAGAGATTGAAGAGAGATGTAGGAGACAACAATCTCGGGGTAAAAGGAGATAGGAGGAAAGGGGGAAAGTAGTGGAAGGTGGCAAGGGGTTTAAATAAGAAGTGGAATGAAGATCCTCAGTTGGAATGTGAGGGGAATTGGGAGTGCAAGGAAGAGAGCGACAATAAAAGAGGTAATAAAACGGTTTGACCCAGACATTGTGTTGTTGCAAGAGTCTAAGAGAATGGAGTTTAATAACAATTGGGCACGGAGTGTTTGGAAAGCCAGGGGGGTCAGTTGGGTGGCTGCTCCCTCTTGGGGTGCATCCGGGGGGATTGTAACAATGTGGAAGAGGGATGTGGTTGAAGGCCTAGAGGAGTTGATCGGAAAGTTCTCGATTTCCGTGAAGTTTAAGCAGCTTGAGGGTGATTTTACGTGGGTTCTCACAAATGTTTACGGACCGAATGACTACAGAAAGAGGAGTTGTGGGAGGAATTGGCGGATGTTAGAGGGTTGTGGGATGGGCCCTGGTGCATGGGTGGGGACTTCAATGTGATTAGATTCTCGAAGGAATCCAATAAAGTTAACCAGAGAGTGACAAAAACATGAGGAAGTTTAACAGCTTTGTGGATGACTTTGAGCTTAAAGAGATCCCCCTAGCTCATAAGACATTTACTTGGTCAAATCTCCAATCTAGACCCATTTGCTCTAAATTGAATAGATTCCTATTCTCTCTAGATTGGGAAGTCCATTGGGGAACCTTGGCTTCGAGAGCTCTTCCAAGGGTGACCTCCGATCATTGGCCCATAGTGTTATGTAAGGATGAAAGAAGGCGTGGAGGTCCTACCCCCTTTAGATTTGAAAATATGTGGTTACTCCACCCAGGGTTTAACAACAAAGTGAGGGAGTGGTGATTTGAGTGTAATCCATTGGTGGAATGGGAAAGGATGAAATTCCATAAGAAACTTCAATTTTTGAAAGCAAAAATCAAGGAGTGGAATTTGGTGGAGTTTGGGAGGATAGAAAAAAGAAAGGGGAGAACTTGGAGAGGAAGACATTAAGCTCAGGAGAGATTTAAGAAGACAGTTAGAGGATTGCCTGCACAAGGAGGAAATTAGCTGGAGGCAAAAATCTCGGTGTAAATGGGTGCAAGAGGGGGACAGAAACACTAGGTTTTTCCACTCTCTAGTAGAAAGCAGGAGAAGGAAGAACCTGATCTCCAAATTGGTAGTAGATGGAGTTGAGCTAGTGCATCAAGAGGAGATTGTCGGGGCTTGTGTGGAGCACTTCAAATCTATCCTAAGAAGGCCTGTGTGTAGAAGGGTGTGGGTAGAAGGTTTGGACTGGCCAGATGTAGGGGTGGAGAACAGGAGAAGGTTGGAGAGAAGCTTTAGTTTAGAAGAGATCAAGGAGGCTGTATTTTCTATGGATAGAACAAAAGCCCCAAGGCCAGATGGGTTCACTATGGGTTTTTATCAGGACTGTTGGGACATTTTGAAAGATGATCTTTTGCAGGTATTTGAGGAGTTTTACAGGAGAGGAATTGTCAATCCGGGTGTGAATTCCACATTTATAGCCTTAATTCCAAAAAAGAAAGATGCTTCCCACCCGAAGGATTTTAGGCCAATTAGCTTGGTTAATAGCTTGTATAAGATCATTGCAAAAGTGTTGTCGTTAAGGCTGAAGAAGGTTTTGCCAGATATCGTTGCACACTACCAAGGAGCTTTTGTGAATGGAAGACAAATCACTGATCAGATTTTAATTGCTAATGAGAGTGTGGAGAACTTTAAGAGGGATAAGAAGAAGGGAGTGGTTTGTAAGTTGGACTTAGAAAAGGCTTATGACTTGGTGGACTGGGAAATTTTGAGGAAAGTTTTGACTAAATTTGGGTTCGGGGCTAGATGGTGTAAGTGGATCATGGGTTGTGTCCGGAATTGTCATTACTTAGTGCTAGTGAATGGGACAGTGGTAGACTTCTTTCCAGCCAGTAGGGGTATAAGACAAGGAGACCCCCTTTCTCCTTTCTTGTTCATTCTAATTGCGAAGGTTTTGGGGAAATTGATTCACAAAGCAGATTCTAGGGGGCTCATTAGAGGCTGGAGAGTTGGGAGGGCGGAAACCCCTCTTACTCACTTGCAGTTTGCTGACGACACAATTTTGTTTTGTGAAGGCGGTAATGTGAGCTTTATTAGGAATTTGAAGTCGGTGATACAACTATTTGAGCAAATATCCAACTTGAAAGTTAACCTTGGGAAAAGTTGTGTTGTGGGGGTGAATTTGGAGGAGGGAGAGATCAGGGAGAGTGCTGAAGTATTGGGGTGTGAAGTCTCGGGTTGGCCTTTGAACTACTTAGGGTTGCCTTTAGGGGATAATCCCATGAGAGAGAGCTTTTGGAACCCGGTGGTGGAAAGGTTCGAAAAAAGACTGGTGTCATGGTAAAAGAACTACCTCTCTCTTGGTGGGAGAATTACTCTTATTAAGGCCACGCTTGCTAATTTACCTATCTTTTTCCTGTCGGTGTTTAAAATCCCAGTGAAAGTTGCTAATAAATTGGAGAAGTTGATGAGAGATTTCCTGTGGGAACCGGGAGAGGAAAAGAGGGATCATAGAGTGAGCTGGGAGATAGTTTGTAGGAGTAAGACATGTGGTGGCTTGGGGCTTGGGAATATTAGGAGAAGGAATATGACTCTGTTGGGAAAGTGGTTGTGGAGATTCCCAATGGAGAAGGAGAAGCTTTGGGCTAGAATAGTGGCAAGTATTCATGGGCTGAAGCATAATGGATGGGATGCTGGAATCAGAGCTAGGACCACAAGAAATTCTCCTTGGAAAGCCATTCATGACCTACTTCCAGTTTTCTCCCCTAATATCAGGTATGATTTGAATTCCGGTAACTCCATAAAATTTTGGGAACAAACCTGGGTAGGGAGTGCCCCTCTAAAGGATCAGTTTCCTTCTTTGTTTGCTCTTTCTGATTTGAAAAATGAGTCAATCTCGTCTTTTACCACCCTGTCCTCTTCCATTTCTGGGATTGGGTGGAACTTGAGTCTAAGAAGGGATTTGAGGGACTCAGACTTTGACATTATTTTGAGCCTTATTGCAATTCTTGATAACGTTATCTTAGACTCCACTAGGGCGGACTCTAGAATTTGGACACCTTCTCCCAATGGCATTTTTACTTGTGCTTCTTTCTTCAAAGTCTTAAGTCAGTCCACCAGTCCTACCTTCCCTCATTTTCCTGTTGATGAGGTTTGGTGCAGAGCAATACCTCCTAGGGTTGGTAGTTTTTGTTGGGAAGCCTATTTGGAAAGAATCAACACTGGTGATTTACTCCAAAAGAAGAGACCCAATACTTGTTTGTCACCTCAGTGGTGTGTTCTCTGTAAAGCGGATGGGGAGACTGGTTTTCACCTACTGGTGTCTTGCCATTTTGCGAGGTCAATTTGGGAATGGGCTTTGTCCCTATTTGGTTGTTGTTGGAACCCCCCATCAGACTTGCAAGGCCTTTTTTCCCCTTATTTTTTCAGGTGGCGGATAAAAAGGGGAAGGACAATGTGGAGAGGACTAAGGGCTGCAGTATGTTGGACACTTTGGGAAGAAAGAAACTCCAGGATATTCTCAGAAGCTCAGAGAAGAGCAGTAGATCTGAGGGCTATCATTCATATTAGGGTGGTACAATGGCTGAAATCTTTGGAGCTTTTCACAGATTACACTGTGGATGACATGTTGAGGAAGTGGGGTGAAATTGCAAGTTGCACACAAACTAAGTCAGTAATATGTGTGGCTTGGACCCCTCTACTAAACTTTGATGGGTGTAGCAGGGGAAATCCGGGACAATCGGGGATTGGGGGTGTTTTTAGGGATGGAAATGGGGTCATTTCTGCCATGTTCTCAGGCCCAATTGGAGTGGGTGACTCCCTTAGAGCTGAGATCTTTGCAGTTATGGAAGGAGTCCAAAAAGCTAAGGAGTTGAACATCAGGAAACTCTTAATTGAAGGGGATTCAGAGGTGGTGATAGGGTGGCTACTTAAAGATCACAATGGCTTATGGAAGTATAATAATGAGAGGAGGAAATTCAAGTGACTGGTGCGGGAGATGGAAGTTAAGATATGTTGGGTTAAAAGATCGGCTAATTCCCTAACTGACGGTTTAGCTAAACAAGGGGCAGAAAGGGATTCACTTTTTTGGGCCAAGTTGTAACTTTAGTGTGTTTTCTTTCTTTTCTCTTTCTTTTTTCCTTTTCTTGAGGTTCTTTGTTGCTCTTGGAAGATAAGCGTGTTTGTCTTCCTTTTGTAAATCTTCTATTGATGAATTAATGAAAGTGTTATTGATCAAAAAAAAAAAATAGTTTGGACAATTTGAGAGAAAAGAAATGCAAAGATTTTTAGAAGAAAGAGAGAACAAGAGAAGCAGTAATTGAGTGTGTTACAGTTAGAGTAGCAAATTGGATCAAAACAATGGATATTTCTCTCCATCTCTACTGATGATCTTTCAGCAGGAAAGAAACTATACCCAAATCTTGGCCACCTCTTGAAGAAGATTATATCAAGTTTAATTTTGATGGGAGTAGCTTGGGAAATCTAGGGCTATCGGGAGTGGGAGTTATTAGGGACGTAAGAAGTGTAGTGAAAGTAATGTATTGAATGGAGTGTAGAAAGAAAGAGTTAAATATTAATAAGTTGATCATGGGGGGACATTGAAAGATGGTGGTGGAATGGTTACAGAATAGAAAGGAAACTCTGGATCTACAGAAATGAAATGAAAAGGTTCAAATTTTTAACGAGGTGTATAGAATGGAAGTGCAAAGACAATGGGTGCAAAGATCAGCCAATAACATGGTTGATACTTTAGCAAAGCAAGGGGCCTTATGGGTTAATTATTTTGGGTGGTTTTGTATTATGGTACTTGTTTCTAAAATGGGGGAGATAGCTTCTATGCTCTCAACATTTCATATAATATCTTTGTAAATGTACCGAGTTTGGCTCAGATTCAAACAATGACCTTTTTCTTTTTGATTAGTAACAGAACTTTTTTTTTTTGATGAATAATAATAAATTTATTGATTCAGAAGCAAATTTAGAGTGAGTTCATACATCATCCCAGCGAGAGGCGCGAGCTGCAGCCCCTCCTTGAATCTTACAAGTAAACTAGGAAAGAAAAACAAGAATCACAACTGAGCCCAAAATAATTCTTCCCTATTTACTCCTTGCTTAGCTAACATATCTGACAAAGTATTTGTTGATCTCCCCACCCACTGTACAGTGACCAACATATTCCTTGTCAACCAACTAAATTTCTTCATTTCATTATTGTATCGCCACATAGACTTCAGAATTTTTCAACCAACCCACCACCACTTTGGAATCCCCCTCGATTATTAGTTGTTGTACCCCCAGCTGGTTTGCAAATTGCACTCCTTGTACAGCAGCTAAAAGTTCTGCCCTGATGGAGTTCCCAAATCCCAAGGGACCTGAGTAAAGCAACAAAATCTCTCCCTTCGCATTTCTCAAAGCACCCCCCGTTCCAGATAAACCTGGATTACCCATGCTACTTCCATCAAAGTTCAACTTTAGTGAGCCTTCGGATGGAGGAGACCAGCTTGTAATTGATTTGTCCTTTAGAGATGAACACCTCGCTACTGCTGACTAATTTCTCCAAAGGTCGTTAAAGGAGAATTGATGAAAGATTTCCAAGGTCTTCAGCCAATGTATTGCCCTATTTAACACAGTCTTTCAAATCCTGGCTGCTCCTTTCCTTTTCTTGAAAGATTCTAAGATTTCTTTCTTCCCAAAGAGTCCAAATCAAGGCAGCACGAGCACATCTCCACATAATTCTCCCTATTTTTGTAGGCCAATAAAAGGTAGAATGGTTGAAGAGCATGTGAACTTCTGCTGGTGGACTCCAACTACCCCCAAACAACGAAAGTAGCCAAGCCCAAAGGTCTGTAGAAAAGAGAGAAGATATTGATAGATGGTAACAATCCTCACCGTGAGCTCTACAGAGGATACACCAATTAGGAGAAATACAGAGGAAAGGTCTTCTCTTTTGTAGGTTATCTAAAGTGTTTACTTTCCCATGGAATACTTCCCAACAAAATGCCATAATTTTTGGGGGAACTAGCCTACACCAAATTTCTTTTGACAGAAAGGGTTGGTGAGTAGAAAGTTGAGAGATGGACTTGAAGAAAGAAGCACAAGTGAAGGTTCCATTGGGTCTAGGAGTCAAAACCCTCTTATCGGGTTTGGAGGGATCCAAACAAACCTGATTAAGACAACCAAGCAAAGCAGAAAGAGAATCAATTTCATCATCCCTAAGTCCTCTACGAAACCCAAAATCCCAAGTAGGATCTAAGGGTGTTCCCAAAGGTGAGACAAACTTTGAGACCACCTCTTTTTTGTACAAAGAAATAGAAAATAGTGAAGGGAACAAATCCTTTAACGGTGTGTCTCCTACCCAAATATCCTCCCAAAAATGAACAAATCCTTTATCAGGTATGAAGTTTGATCAGTAACAGAACTTTTATTAATGAAACAAAGAACAACAATTAATTAAAGTTTGTAAATCAATGAAAATAGCATATAGTATACTAAATTAAAATGATAGAAGTTACACATATCCATAAACTAAAAGTTTATAAGCAATAAGTTTTGAAATTTAAACATTAAATAAAATAATAACTAATCAACTAACAATTATAAACATTTTACATTTCATGTAAAAAACCAATTTAGTAAAAAGGAAACATACTGTTGGATTGAAGTCTCTTTATGTATGAGTGTTCGGCTGATAAGAGTTCTTATTAGCCTATACTTAAGTTTAAGTTATCCTGTACTGGGCCTGTGTTAATGGGCCTAAGCCTGTTTAATGTTTTAAGTTGTCTGGGTGTCCCATCACTAATCAGGGGCATTCCAGTAATTCCTTGTATCATTGTACTACATTCTAATATAAATAACAGCATTGTCGACTGAACTATTCAGTTCGACATTCACAGTATTTCAGAGGTCTTCTCTTCTCTACTACTTCGAATACAGCTCCTAAGCTCACATGGTATCAGAGCATTAGCTTCTCCCTGGTTTTAGCCGGTGCACTCTCTCTTCTCTTGCTGTCTTTTCATCTTCTTTCTTCTTTTATGGGTTGCTGCAGTGAAAACCTAGGGTTGTAAGAGAACAAAGCAAGTTCGAACCTAGGGTTTCCCTTGGTTGTAGGGCTCAAGGGAAGTAAGACCCAGAAGCAAATGTCCTACTAGGTTTTCCAGCAAATAGTAGCTATTTGGCTACTAAGAGAGGTCTGTATAGGACAGACCTAGTTGAGAACTGATTTCAGCAGTCCTAGCACTAGCCGAAAGGGGGAGAGCTTCTTCTACAGTTGCAGCTTCGAAGCTCCAGCAAGACTTGCACAGCACAGTGGTAAAGAGCCCTAATTTCAGGTCGGTTATCAGCCCAGAACCTCTCACTTGCTGCTGTACCCGAACTGCTTCAGCTCAAGTGAAGTTTACCTAGCGAGCTACCAGCACCTGATTGTCCAGCACTGTGAACACTTCGGCCAGCTCTAAACAGAGCCATCTACTCTAAGACTGAAGTCAGGATGTCCTCACTATCCGGAGAAGTTTCCTCTAGAGATAACAGACCTGCTGCAAGGTTCTCAAACCTGGAAAACCCAAATCTACACAGCTTGCAGATTACAAGTGTGCTGCTGGATGAGTATAACTTCAGAGAGTGGTCCGTCTCAGCAAGGCTTTTCATTACTTCCCGTGATCTCACAGGCTATTTAGATGGGGTCAAGAAGGAACCTGAAGTCGGCAGTCCTGAGCATGCCGTGTGGCGCAAGGAAAATGCCACAGTCATGTCTTGGTTGCTGGCCTCCATGACTCCTCGGGTTGCCAGAACTGTTCATCATTTCCCTACAGCTGCTAAGATTTGGGAAAAGGTATCTAAGACCTACAGCCAGAAGAAGAACAATGCTAGAATCTACAGATTGAACCAAGACATTGCAGCTCTAAGGCAAGAAGATATGACGGTTGCAACATACTTTGCAACTCTGGAAGGCCTTTGGGAAGATCTTGATCATCACTTGATATTGGATTGGGAAAATGCCAGGGACAAGGAGAGACATGATAAGCAAATTGAAGAGAGCAGAGCCTTCAAGTTTCTGGCTGGCCTAAACCCAGTGTATGAGGGTATAAGGTCACAAATTCTAGGGAGAGATGAATTACCAGAGCTACACCATGTCTATTACCTGGTGAGAAATGAAGACGTCAGGAGAAAGGAGATGCAAGTTGATTCTCAGACAGTCAACTGAACTATCTGGAGAACATTCAGCCCTAGTCTCCACTAAGGGAAACAGATATCCAGACAAGAAGTCCCTCAAGTGCACCCACTGTGGTGGTGAGAAACATACAAAAGAAAAATGTTGGGTCCTGTATCCTCATACGGCAAGTGGGAATCTTGCCACCAACAACAACAACAGTGGTGACAACTCACAAAGTACTCCAACAGTGTCTTCTTCCTCCATAGGGCAGGTTGCCGACTCCTCTGAAGCTGGTACTTTGGGCTTCACGGCTAGTGAGGTAGAGGTTCTTAGCCGAGCATTAGCCCATCTAAAAAACAATTCTTTTGCTTCCACCTCTCTTGCCAGATCAGGTACAGTCTTTGCCTTTAGTGCAACTAGCTCCATTGATTCCACTTCTTGGGTGATTGATTCCGGAGCAACTGACCATATGACACATATGTCCTCCTTATTCTCTTCATATCATTTGTTGTCTGGCCAGGATAAGATGAGAGTGGCTGATGGGTCTTTCTCCACCATCTCTGGAAAGGGGGTGGTTGACCTAAGCAATGACCTCTTTGTTAAATCAGTCCTACATGTTCCTAGTCTTACCTCTAACCTTTTGTCTGTTTCAAAGCTTACAAAAAATTTGAACTGCAGTATAATTTTTTTCCCTACTCATTGTGTCTTCCAGGACAGATTGACGAGGAGAACGATTGGGAGTGGTCATGAGTATGGAGGCCTCTACTATTTTGATGCAGACATCGGCTCAGCCCTACAAGCTTCTGCTGCTACTAGTCCGAAAAGTGTGGAGTCAATAGCTAGGTTGCACCTGTGGCATGCTAGGCTAGGTCATGTGTCTTTCTCTTCATTAGCAATGTTGTTTCCCGAATTGTTTAAGGGCATTCCAAGCCAGAGTTTAATTTGTGATGTGTGTCAAATGTCAAAACAATATAGAACAGTGTATCCAACTTCCAGTAATGAAATTCGAGCTCCTTTTGATTTGGTTCATTCTGATGTTTGGGGACCTTCGCCCATTGTTTCCATTGATGGCTTCCGTTACTTTATCAGTTTTATTGACCATTATTCTCGGTGCACACGGATTTATCTGTTAAAAGGACGAGATGAAGTACCACGGATAACTATGGCTTTTTGCAAGATGATTGAAACACAATTTGATAAGAAGATTAAGCAATTTCGGTCAGACAATGCTGCTGAATACTTTGAAAAATCCCTGAACTCATTCATGGAAGATGCTGGCATGTTACACCAATCATCCTGTGCTAATACCCCTTAGCAAAATGGAGTTGTTGAGCGCAAGAACAGACATCTATTGAAGACAGCTCGAACCCTACTATTCTAGCACAAAGTGCCCAAGCAATACTGGTCCCAAGCTGTACTCACTGCATCATACTTGATAAATCGGATGCCATCTAAGGTATTGGGTATGAAGACCCCTTTCTCTATTTCGTGTCCCACTCTTCCAGAATTTCCTCTTCCCCCACGGGTTTTTGGTTGTATATGTTTCATACATGTGAAGAATCCAAAGAAAACCAAGCTGGATCCCAAGGCTACAAAGGGAATATTTTTTGGGTACTCTCTTACACAAAAGAGGTACAAGTGTTATGATCCTATCTCCAAGAAAAAGTATGTCACCAGAGATGTAGTCTTTTTAGAGTCTCAACCCTATTTCCAGTCTTCTCAAAATCCTCTTCAAGGGGAGACTAGTGGATTGGAAGAGGATTCTCATTCTCCCTCTTTTTTTGTTTCCCTATCTGACTCAGGTCTTCCATCACCTTCCACTACTCCTAACTGTGACATTCCGGGTCAACCTAGTAAGGCTCCAAATGTGCCAATTACTCCTCCTGATGCAGCAGTTGCTTCTGAAGATTCAGTAGGCAACAGAAGGAGATACTTACCTACAACAGAAGGAAAAAGGGCTCTCAACCTCATGACTACAACCAATTGGACTCAGATCAATCTGTCTCTGCAATTCAAGGTAATTCTGACTCACATACTTCGGATTTGGGTATTCCTATTGCTCTTCGTAAACCTGTCCGTTCTTGTGCCACCCGGCATCCCATAGCTGATTTTGTTTCTTACTCACAATTATCTCCTGCCTATCACTCTTTTGTGTCTGATCTTTCCTCTGTACGTGTTCCTTCTAGGTACTCAGAGGCAACATCTGATCCAAGGTGGGAAGAAGCTATGAATGAAGAGATGAAAGCCCTAATGAAAGCAAGAACTTGGGAATTAGTGGACCTGCCAGAGGGGAAGGGCACTGTTGGGTGCAAGTGGCTATTTACAGTAAAGCACAGGGAGGATGGATCAATCGAGAGGTACAAGGCTAGACTTGTGGCAAAGGGATTTACTCAAAAGGAAGGAATTGACTACAAAGAAACCTTTGCCCCAGTAGCAAAGCTCAACACAATCCGGGTTCTATTGTCACTTGCAGCAAATTTCTCATGGGAACTTCATCAGCTAGATGTGAAGAATGCCTTCCTAAATGGTGATCTTCATGAAGAGGTATTTATGGAACCTCTACCAGGCTATGATGTTGGCAAGGTGTGTAAACTAAGGAAAGCATTATATGGTTTGAAGCAGTCTCCCCGGGCATGGTTCGAGAGACTTTGTATGGCCATGAAGAAAGTGGGGTACACTCAGAGTGGTGTAAATCATACCTTGTTTACAAGGAGACAGGATAGCAAGCTTACGGCACTCATTGTTTATGTGGATGATATAGTGATTACCGGGAATGACTTGGAAGAGATAAAGAGACTGAAGGAGTTCCTAGCCTCAGAATTTGAGATCAAAGACTTGGGAAATTTGAGATATTTTCTTGGGATTGAAGTTTCTAGATCAAGAGAAAGAATCTACATATGTCAGTGGAAATATGTGCTAGATCTCCTAGAGGAAACAGGCATGATGGGATGCAGGCCAGCAGACACTCCAATAGAACAGAACCATGGCCTACAAGAATCAATGGGTGAGGACTACTATGATAGAGAGAGATACCAAAAATTGGTAGGAAAGTTGATATACTTATCCCTTACTCGGCCAGATATTGCCTATGCAGTACATGTTGTCAGTCAATTCATGCATTCACCAAAGATCCCTCACATGAGAGCAGTTGAAAGAATTCTCAGGTACTTGAAAACTTGCCCAAGGAAGGGAATTCTGTTCAGAAAAAACAGTAAACTTGAAATTGAAGCCTACACTGATGCAGATTGGGCTGGGTCTGTTGGAAACAGAAAATCAACCTCAGGTTACTATACATTTGTGGGAGGAAACCTGGTCTCATAGCGCAGTAAGAAGCAGAATGTAGTGGTTAGATCAAGTGCAAAAGCAGAATATCGAGCTATGGCCCACGGGGTTGCTGAACTCTTATGGCTCAGAACTCTTCTTAATGAGCTTGACATTAAGGCTGAAGGTCCTCTCAGACTATATTGTGACAATAAAGTTGCCATCAACATTGCCAACAATCCCGTGCAGCATGACAGGACAAAACATATTGAGATTGATCGACACTTTGTTAGAGAGAGAATTGTCTCGGGAGAACTCCGTGTGCCTTATACTCCATCTGAGATGCAAATTGCAGATGTATTGACTAAAGGGCTGGCAGCAGCAAAGTTCAGGGACATACTTGGCAAGCTAAACATGATTGATATCCATGCTTAGCTTGAGGGGGAGTGTTGGATTGAAGTCTCTTTATGTATGAGTGTTCGGCTGATAAGAGTTCTTATTAGCCTATACTTAAGTTTAAGTTATCCTGTACTGGGCCTGTGTTAATGGGCCTAAGCCTATTTAATGTTTTAAGTTGTCTAGGTGTCCCATCACTAATCAGGGGCATTCCAGTAATTCCTTGTATCATTGTACTACATTCTAATATAAATAACAGTATTGTCGATTGAGCTATTCAGTTCGACATTCACAGTATTTCAGAGGTCTTCTTCTCTTCTCTACTACTTCGAATACAGCTCCTAAGCTCACACATACGAAGAATCATCCACATAATTGATATTAGATTTATGGCTATCCAATAGTTAAAAAGAAAGGAAACAATTTAGTTGATTTGATCTATGCAAATAATAACAACAACAACGACGACGACAACAATAATCATCATCATCATCATCATCATCATCATCATCATCGTTATTATTATTATTATTATTATTATTATTATTATTATTATTATTATTATTATTATTATTATTATTGTTATTGTTATTATTATTATTATTATTATTAAAAAGAAAAAATATCCTTTAAGAGAAGAAATGAGAAAAATAAAAAACTTAGGACATTAGTGCAGTGAAAATGGGCCGTATGGGCCTTAGTGTTCTTTATTTCTTTTAAATACTATTTAAAAGTTATGTTTCTTAGTTATGCGCCTTATGGGCCTTCTTTTATTTTCTTTAATTATTTCTTTAGTGCTGGTCACCCCATTAAGGGAATCTAAGTAATTGTTCTCAGACTTAGAATTATTAATAAAAGTGATGAAAGGGGGCTAGAGAGAAAGGTCCGAATTCTTCTTTTCTCTTCCCTTCTTTTCTTCTTCCACAACCTATTGCTGAAAGTTCTTTCTTCTTTCTCTCTCTCTTTTCTTCTTTTATTGCATTATCTGAACTACTGCAGGTGCAATTTTCAACTTGGTATCAAAGCGTGTTCTCACTTTAGACTTTTTCTCTTTTCTTTGCCCATACATAGTGTGTATGGGCAACTGATCGGTTGATTAATCAGCTACTTATGCAACCTAGTTAGGAAGGTTTTTGGAGAGTTTTGTGGAGGTTTTTCATCCTTAGTTGAAGCTCAAGCCAGGTTATTGGAGATTTTTCCCAAAAACCCTAGATAACTGGAGAAACCTTGTTACAGGTCGTAGAGACAGTTTGAACCAGGCACTTGGGGATCGGAGCTAAGCCTTTTGATTTCTATTAGGGACGGTTTTGGTTGGATTGAATTCTAGAACCTCTGGAAGGGGCGGTTGAAGTTTCTCTCTTTCTCTCCATCCCATAGGACCCTGTGAAACCATAATTTTGGGGGTTGAAAGGTTGTTCTTTCCTTAGAACAATAAATCTAGCCTAGTAAAGCCCTAATTTGATTTTCGTTTGCATCCATTTACTCAATGGAGCAAACTGGAGGAGAAACCAAATATTTCACATATTCCGGGTTTGGACATGGGAGGCCAGTGGAGAATCTTTTTGGGGTTGTTACTACTGTGAAGCTAGACAGGACCAATTATTTAGCTTGGTCTCAATCTAATAAGATACATGTGTGTAGTAGAGGAAAATGGGGTTATATCATCGGAAGCAAGAAGAAACCCGAGGAGGATGATCCTACCTATGAAAGGTGGAAGCAGGAAAACTACATAGTAGTGGGTTGTTTAGTGAATTATATGCAACCACACATTAGTCAGCATTACTTGTGGATGGAAACTGCAAAGAAGTGTGGGACAATGTCACAGAGACCTATTCCCAAAAGCTTAATGTTGCTCGAGCCTACAAATTGAAGCATGATGTGAATAATCTTAGACAGAGGGAGAAGCCCTTAGCAGTCTACTTCTCTATACTGAAATCTCTTTGGCAAGAGATTGATCTAATGGAGACTGTTGTTTGGGGTTGTACAAAGGATGCAAAAACATATAGGAGGTTGGTGCAGAGAAATCGGGTCTTTGAGTTCCTCACTGGACTCAACTCGGAGTATGGTATTGTGAGGCAGAATGTTTTAGCAAAGGATGAGGTGACTTTATCTCAGGCATATGCTATGGTGAGTAATGAGGAGAACAAAAGATAGGTTCAGTTAGTAAGCACTGCTAATGGCTCCCTAGCCATTATCATGGGAAAGGGAAACATTAAGACCTTTAATGCCCTGACCTTATCATTTGTTCTTCATGTACCTAAACTTAATACCAACTTGCTTTCAGTTAGTAATTTGACTAAATCCCTGAATTGCAATGTGACTTTTTTTCCTTCATATTGTGTTTTTCAGGACATGGAATCTCAGAAGGTGATTAGGAGTGGCCATGAGGCGAATGGGATCTAACTGTTAGACATGCCTGAGTAGAGCCAAGTACAACTTAAAAAAACTGCATTTGTTTCAGAGTCCACTAGTCGTATTATGTTATGTCATAGTCGTTTAGGTCATTTGTCCTTTTATTCATTGAGTCAGTTGTTTCTAGAGTTATTTAAAGGAATTAGTCTATCGAGTCTTCATTGTGAGTCTTGTGAGTTCTCAAAGCATTGTAAAAGACTTATCCTTCAAGTAATAAAAGATCAACTATTCCTTTTAATATCGGTACAAGAAATGCTTAAAGTTAACACGCAGAAGGCAAAGGATGAGAAGTGTATCTTACCAATAACAATTACCAAGTCATCTGGATTAGATGACACACCATCAAATTGGATTAGGAACTCTGACTTCAACCTTCTGCTTGCATCATTCTCATTAGCCAACCTTGTGGACAAAATACTATCAATCTGTACAACAATAGAAAATGAAAACTCTTGCCAGCAAATGCTGAATAAAGACCATATACAAACACAAGAAATCATCTTATTATTTCCAAAAGAATATATTCATATCATAAGCATGCAATTCATCATTGGAAACAGCATAAGACTTGATGCCTTTGTTTAAGTAGAAGCAAGAAAGATAACACAACAGTATCAGAAATAAAATCAACCAAGAAAGACCATAAGTTAAGAACAAAATAAGCATAAAGCTGAGAGTGATATAACTGGTACCACACAAAGAAGAGGAAAGAGAAGAGTTGCCAGATTGGGAAAATAGATTTATAAAATTCAAGCTTAGGCAGATTTGGCTGGCCTAGTTGAGGATCTATGAAAATATGACCTGGACAGGGGGGAATAGTGAAGCAGGATCCCTGTAGCTGATCCCAAGCAGTTGGGGCAAGGCTTAGCTGAATTAAGTGAATGGGAACCTATTTTATCTATTAAGGACTGCCACTGGCAACTAAATACAGAAGTAAAATAATGAACACATGTTGACCACTTAATCAAGAGAGGACAAATATAATAACAGACATCCAAGAATACAAATAAATACCAATAGATATTCAAGATTGTTCAAATAACAGGTAATAATCCTTTTGCTTGCTAATTAGAAAACCACTTTCAAAATAACCAACAGATGAGAACAATAACAGTTAGAAACTCTGGAAAAATTGGTCCTGAAAAAAGAATCTAGAGTATACAACTTACTTCATCAATGAAAATTACAGATGGCTGCCTGGAAATTGCAACCATGAAAAGAGTACGGACCAGTTTTTCAGCCTCTCCTACCTTTTCAAGTACAAGCAAAACTTATTAGGTTTCTTTTCCAATTTGAAGAAAGAAAAATATAAGCACTGCTCCAACTGTATAAATTATTGGTGACGGAGGCAAGGTAGAATCTAGACAGGAACTTACCCACTTCGATGTAAGAGAAGAAGCAGTAACATTAAAAAATGTTGCCTGTGATTCTGATGCAACAGCTTTGGCAAGCATCGTTTTCCCATTGCCAGGTGGGCCAAAAAGAAGCAGACCTGAAAAGCAAACCAAAAATGCTTCTAAAAAACTAAGAACACTTAGGTGCTATAAACCTACAATATAGTAATTTTGGAGACGAATCATCCAAAGTCTTGGTTGATGCTCTTCCCAGAGAAATGTCACCAGGGCAATGATAAACCGTAACTCTGCAAATGGCTTTTCTCCTCTTTTTGCATTTGCGAACCTAGCACTTCAGTTTCTATCTTCCTTTTGTCTTTCATACATTTAGATTTGTTATTGATTTCTTTTTATTTATATATATTTTTTTGCTCAAATGGAGAGGGGGAGCATCTAAAAGTGACACTGAACAATTACCTCTAGCTGGCCTTCGAAGCCCAGTGAAGAGGTCTCTTCTCTTAGTTGGTAAGATGACCATTTCCAATAATGCTTGCTTTGCCTTCTCAAGGCCAGCTGTACAAGAAATTGAATTTATAAATTTGTAAGTTTGATATCTATAGCTATAAATAGATGATGAAAACTTATATTTTTCTTACCAACATCTTCCCATTTAACAGAAGGACTTCTGTCAATAATCACTGTATTTATCATTTCAACCAGTTTTGCATCATACCCATTACCAGGTTCTTGAACAGCTTTTGAGCTTCCAGCATTATTTGTCAATCTCTTAGCTGTTGCACTGTTTCTATTAAAAGAGGAAGGTTTCCGTATTATATCTTTCCGAGCACAAGAGATTTCTGATGAAACTGCTGGAGCTTGAGAAGAGGTTAAAGTATTCTGTGAAGAATATAACAGTAAACAAATTAGGGAACAGAATAATCAAATCTAACAAGTCAACACTAATAGTAATCCCATATCCTCTATCCTCGTCACTGTTACACTATTCTATTAAAAGAGGGAGGTTTCCATACTATATCTTTCCGAGCACAAGTGATCGCCGGAGCTTGAGAAGGGGTTAAAGTATTCTGTGAAGAATTTAACATTGGACACAATCAGGGAACGGAATAACAAGTTAACAGTAATCAAAGATGTATAAAATAAATCTCATTGTGAACAAGCACTGATTTCACTTATCTCTTGAAAGACATGGAATATCATGGATAAAAAGAAACTTTGGTTTTGACATTTCTTGCTTAAATGAGTGCTCACAAAGCGAAGTTAATCCTGTATCCTGTTTGACATAGGTTCTTGCATATCATGCAATGCAAATAAGCTATCCCTCTCTTTTTTTATGAGTAATAGTGAAATTTTATTAATTCAGTAGCTGATTTAGATTTGTAATCTCATACAACATTCCTTGGAGAGGCGCAAGCTGCAGCCTCTCCCAATAGCTTACAAGGAAACTAGGAATAGATTACATAAATCACAGCTGAGCCCAAAACAGTTCTTCCCTAATTACCCCTTGCTTGGCGAACACATCAGCCAAAGAATTTGCTGATCTCCCCACCCAGTGTATAGAAACCAACATATTCCTTGTCAGCCAATTAAATTTCTTAATTTCATTCTTGTAGCACCATACAGTATCCTCAGGGTTTTTCAACCATCCCACCACCACCTTGGTATCCCCTTCAATAATTAGTTGCTCTACCCCCAATTGGTTTGCAAATTGCATCTCTTGCACAGAAGCTAATAGTTCTACCCTAACAGAATCACCAAATCCTAGAGGACCCGAGTAGAGCAGAACAACCTCTCCAAACTCATTCCTCAGAACACCCCCCATTCCAGATAACCTTGGATTGCCCAAGACATCAAAATTCAGCTTCGATGAGCCTTCAAATGGGGGAAACCACCTTGTAACTACTTTATTCTTAATGGAAGAACACCTCGCTACTGCTGACCAGTTTCTCCAAAAGTCATTAAAGGAGAATTGATGAAACATTTCCTATGTCTTCAACCAAAGTATTGCCCTATTCAACACACAGCCTTCAATTCCTGGCTGCTCCTTTCCTTCTCTTAAAAGATTCTAGCATGCCTTTCTTCCCATAAATTCCAAATCAAGGCTGCTCGAGCACATCTCCACAGCAGCTACACCCAAACAATGAGAGTAGCCAAGCCCATAACTCTGTAGAGAATGGACAAGATATTAGTAGATGGTAACAATCCTCCCCATGATCTCTACAAAGGGTACAACAGTTGGGAGAAATACAAAGGAATGGTCTTCTCTTTTGTAAGTTATCTAAAGTGTTTAACTTTCCCGTAATACATTTCCCAACACAAAGCCATAATCTTTGGGGGAACCGGCCTGCACCAAATTTCCTTTGAAGAAAACACTTGTTGAATAGAAGACTGAGAAATGGACTTAAAGTAAGAAACACGAGTAAAAGTCCCTTTGGGCCTATGGGCCCACACCCTTTTGTTTGGCTTGGAAGGGTTCAATCAAACCTGACTTAAGGAGAAAAGAAAATTAAAGACGGAGTCAATTTCATCATCCCTTAATCCCCTACTAAACCTGAAATCCCAATTAGGAGAAAAGGGTGTTCCCGAAGGTGAGAAAAATTTTGAGACTGCCTCTTTTTATACAATGAAACAGAAAAAAATAACAAAGGGAAAAGGTCCTGTAAGGGGGTATTTCCCACCCAAATGTCCTCCCAAAATCAGACAGCATTACCAGAACAAATTCTGTACCTGACAAACCTGAGATATTGAGGAAGAGTGTTGTGAATAGCCTTCCAAGGTGCTGCCAAATTAGCCCGCCTTGATACACTAGTGTACCACCCATTCTCTGAACAACCATGAATGCTTCCCACCACTTCATGCAAAGGTTCCCGCTCTCCAACAGCCACCGCCACAGCCATTTCCCCAACAAAGCTCGATTTTTTTCAATCACCCTCCATATCCCCAAACCCCCATCTTTACTTATTTTTTTGATGAATGAAGATATTTATTAATCACAGAAAATAGGAGTTACAAGTGACCCGAGCAGAGGCACGGGGTACGATCTTCTTCAGAAAAGCCTAAAGAAAATTCTTAAAAACCGTTTTGAATAAGTTACAAGGTAGTCCAAAACAAACAGTCCCAAGAAACCCCTTGTTCGGCTAATGAATCAGCTATAGCATTTGCCAATTTGCTCACCCACTGAACACTAACTGTCATGTTGCTAGTCAGCCAATTCACTTTTTTAAAGAGGTCTCTATAACTCCAAATGGCAGAATCCGGGTTTAGGAGCCATCCCACCACCACCTGTGAGTCACCTTCGATTAATAAATGCTCCACCCCAAGCTGGTTTGCAATCTGAATCCCTTATACAGCAGCTAGTATCTCTACTCTTGTGGAGTCACCCACTCCCACTGGTCCTGAAAATAAGGAAATAATGTTGCTATTCTTATTTCTTTGGACCCCTCCTTTACCCGAAGTCCGAAGGACCCTCATCTTTACTTCTACACACAATTTCTCACTTAACCAAATGATCCTGTTTTCCTTGTCTTGGTTCCCACAGGAAATCTCTCATTAGCTTCTCCAACCTCCTAGCTTCCCTAAGTGGTATCTTAAAGACAGACACAGAAAGTATGTGGGTAAGTTCGCCAATGTAGCTCTTATCAAGGTGATCCTGCCTTTCAAAGAGATGTAATTCTTCTTCCACAAAGCTAATCTCTTCTCCAACTTTTCTAGCACTCGAGTCCAAAATCTACTCTCCCTAGGATTTGCCCCTAGGCCCCCTAATGAGAGCCCTAAGTAGGACATAGGACAAGAAGAGATGGAACACTCAAGACACTCCGCAATAGCTTTGACCTCCCTAACCTCCAATTAATACCCGCTATGCAATTATTTTCCAAATTTATTTTCAGATAGAAATTCTTTCAAAACCTTTGATTAGCTCCTTTAAGTTAGCTACCTTTTCACTCACAGCCCCTTCACAAAAAAAATCATCAAATCATCTGCAAACTGAAGATGGGTGACTGGGATCTAGTTCCTCCCTACTCTCCAACCCCTAACAAAATCTTCTCTATCGGCCTTAGTAATGATTCTAAGCACATCAGCTACTAAAATAAAGAAGAAAGGAGAGAGGGGATCCCCTTGTCTGACACCCCTGCATGCTGGAAAAAAGTCCCTCACCACACCATTAACCAAGATAGAGTAGTAAGAGGAACTAATACACCCAAGTATCCATCTATACCATCTATCCCCAAACCCACAATTCCTCATCACCTTTGATAAGAACTACCAATCCACCGAGTTATAGGCCTTTTCCAAATCCAATTTACAAACAAATCCTCTTGGCCTAGACCTTTTCATCTCCTCCACACATTCATTCACAATTAAAACTTGATCTGTTATTTGTCGTCCTTGAATGAAAGCCCCTTGGGTTTGGCTAATGATAGAAGGGAAAACTTTTAGCCAGGATTTTATAGATGCTTGTCACCAAACTAATAGGCCTAAAATCTTTTGGGTGGTTGGCATCAATCTTCTTAGGGATTAGAGCAAAAAATGTTGCATTGGCTCCACGGCTATTAGGTGTAGGTGGTTGTTTACAAATTCCTTAAATACTTCAAATAAATCATTTTTTAGCACCTCCCAACAATCTTGATAAAAGCCCACTGTTAAACCATTTGGGCTTGGAGCTTTGGATCTATCCATTAGAAAGATAGCTTCTTGATCTCTTCTTCCTCAAAATTCCTTTCCAAGCATCTTGCCTTTTCATCATCCAACCTTGGCCATTCCATCCCTCCCACATCTACTCTCTCAATCAAACCCCTTCTATAAATCGATTTAAAATGGTTAACAAACTTCCCAATTGTGTCATCCTAGTTGGTAACCACCTCCTCATCTACTTCTAGCTTGGTCAAAAAATTCTTTCTCCTCCTCCCATTGGCCAGGTCATGAAAGAATCTAGTATTCCCATCACCTTCCTTAATCCACTTGTGCCTAGATTTTTGTCTCTAATTGATTTCCTCCCTCAGTAGTACCTCTTCCAAATCCTTCTTCAATTGTCTCCTTAGTCCTTTATCATCCTCAGTCAAAACATTTTGATATTCCTTCAAATCCAAGTCCTTTATCATCCTCAATTTTTGTTCCTTGGGTCTTCCAAAATGATCCCTTTCACTTTTTTTATTTTGGATCGTAACCTCTTTAGTTTCTTATGAAACCTAACCCCCTTCCATCTTACCCCCCTCATCTCCTCACCCCATCATTCCTTCACTTCATTCACAAAATCCAAGTGGGTTAGCCACATATTTCAAATCTAAAAGGTTAAGGTCCAATAGCGAAGGACTTCATACCTATCTTGATAGGGCAATGATCAGAAGTGACCCTAGGCAAATCTCTGGCAACTAAGTTTTCCAAACTTCTCTCCCAAGCTAAGTTAAAGAGAAACCTATCCAATTTCGAACACATGGGGGTTTCCTAAAGGTTGGACTAAGTAAATCTCGTTTGCAAAAGTGTGACTTCCTTCAACTCATAATCTTCAATGAATCCATTGAACTTCCTCATGCTAATTGTAATTGCCTGTTGGGGATTACTAGTTTCTTTAGAGAATCTAATTACATTAAAGTCCCCACCCAGGCACCAGGGGTCATCCCATAGCCCCTTGGATTGCATATAACTCCTCCCACATTTCATCTCTCTATAGGAGTTAGGGACATAGACATTGGTTAAACCCCATACACGACCATCCTCTACATTCTTGAACTTAATGGATATTGAGAACCTACCTATCAAATCTTCCACTACATCACCCTTCCACAGTGTGACAATCCCCACTAAAGTTCCCCATGAGGGTGTTGAAGTCCAACCTATTCTTCTAGACCTCCAAATACTTCTAAACCCATCTTCCATCTAGTTCCATCAGTTTGGGTTCTTGTAATAGCAAAATCTTAGGTTTTCCGCTTCTAAGTAGATCTTTGATTACCCTCCTCTTTCTTGCACTCCCTAGGCCTTTTACATTCCAACTAATAATTTTCATGGGAACAATGTTGTAGCATCACACCCAACAAGAAGTCTCAGTCTCCTTATTTTAGGCCCTTCTTCCTATCCCTTCTACCACTAAATTCTAAATCTCCCTCGACGTCCGAGATTAGCCTTTCCACTTCAGATCTTCTTTCTTCTTTTTTCCCTTTTTCCCTCACCCTTCCTAATAAAAGTTTTAGCTTCTTCCTTCTCTCCAACCTTTCCAACCATTTGATCCCCCTTCTCAGTTTGTGGTGTCGATTCTACTATTTTACTTCCTTCCCTATTTATATGAGATAAGTTTTTGCAACACTTGCTCTCAATTGGCCGCAATAGCTTTCCACAAACCCTTCCTTCTGGTTAATTTCCTCCAAATCAGTTTCCAAATTCTATCTGCCTCCTCACTTGTCCCCTTACTATTTTCCTTCCACCACCTTATCTTTTCCTTCCACTATCACCCTTTCTCTTGCGTCATCTCCTCCTAGGTGGGAAGCTAGTGTATCTGTTTCAAGCACAGCATACAAGCCAATACCCAAAAACGAATTGACATTCATACTTGGTAAGACAGGAAGAGTACAAGGAACACTGGAATTGAATTGTTGGCAGGTTTCATTTGGTTTTGAGGCCTTTTCCCTTTCTGGAAAATGTTGCAAAGTGGGAATGGTGGGAGAAACACTTTTGGTTAACCTACCCACTTGGAATTCCTTTCTCAGTATTTTCTTATCTAGATTACCCTCATCAACCCTCAACAGAGTTTTGTCCCTCTACACATAAACCTTGTGGCTGCTTGGAATCAGGGTCAGCTCCCTCGGCGAAGGGGAGTGTAGTTTGCGCAGCTTTAGAAGCAATTTCTTCGCCATTTCGAGCTTCCCAGCAACCTTCGTCTTCTAGCTCTTCATCTACAAACAGAAGTTATGTATGCAAGCTTTTCATTTCGAGTAGATTCTTGTTGCTTTTCAAGATCATACTACTCAAACTTACAGTTTCATCATCGTCGGAATCATCACTACTATCTTCTTCATTCAACCAGTCTTCGACCTCTATCTTATTAATATCAGTTCATTTGATGCACCTTGAATTGTGCCTGTTAGAGGAGAGATGCTTCATTGTCTTAGAAGGGATTCATTGTAGAGAGCTTTGAGCTTTAGGACTAAGATTTTCCACCTAGGTTGTGTGACCAACAGGGAGCACTCAAGGGAGAAGAAGATAGATGATTACTACTGTCCATCAACAAGTCCACCCTACCAGTGACATGATTACTTAAGGATGCCCTTGGCCCATTAACCTAGATTAGGCCTTGGGCTCGAAACTTTTAAAAGGATCAATGGGTTTTAAGTGGGTTGCAATTAAGTCTGTCCTCGACCCACTAGAATTGGGCTCCAATCGAGTAAGCCCACTCATATGTGTTTGTTCGCACACGTGACTTTTTAAAAAGTCATGCCCCCTATTTTAGTTATCGAACCACACACCTTGTCTTTTGGTCCGGCCTAAGGTCGTCGGTTCATCTCCCCAACTTTACCCGTTTGAAGGTCTTTGTCCTTTTCCTCTGAGACCACCTACACATAAGATCTGTCATGTGCTAGGGGGTTTCCTTACTTTCTACGCCTTTGACCCTCCAATTGCCCCGTCTTTTTGGTTTCCCAGAAGTGGCTGGCCCTTTTTAGTGTAAATTTCCTTCCCATTTGAACTATCCAATCTCGAGTATCCACGTAAGGCTTCTTCTTCCTCCTCACCTCCCTCCATACAAGCCTCCTTCCACAACCCTGTTTCAATGGAGGAGGCCACCCAAATGGACATGACACTCCCCTTTGATCTTTGCTCTATCTTTCATGGGATATCTTCAGGCTTCACACCACTTAGCAGAACTGCCACAAAATGAAGATCATCGCAGAAGGCTCCTTCTAAGCGTCCTCTACACAATAAAGCTATAGACTCTGCCACTTCTTGTTTCCACTGATGGAATGGCAGGCCTATTACATGCACCACAACACCATCTTCAACAAAGAAGTCCTTGGAGTTAGACGTTGGACTCCATTTGAATACTGTGAAGGATCCAATCTCAGACCAAATATTGAGAGCTGATATTTCCACTTCATTTTCTACCAGGTCTATGAGGGCTTTACATTTACCAAAGGGGGTTACTATGAATACTCCTTTCTACCCTGTTGTTGCTCTAATGTACCTCCTCCCTTACGAAGATTGCTTTTTCATTTGACATCCTTGACCTAAAAACTCATGGAGTAATCTGTTAACTTCCCCCCATCCATGGCTCTGTTTTCCTGCTAGGAAGCCTACTAGTTGCCTTCTTCCCCTATTGAAATGCTCAACCAAAGCTACGAAGAAACCTTTTCTATTCCTCTTGCATTCAACCACAAATCAGTTGCCTTCTTTTGTACCACATTCCCGCAAGTTTGTCTGCTTGCCTTTTGAAATGAATCCCATTCTTGTTCCATGTAGAATATCTAAAAAAAGCCAAACTCCAATAAACCAAAAAGGTCCCAACCAAACCCATCTTACCTCAAAAGAAGTATAATGCTTCAGCTTCATCTACCAAGTATCTAAATATTGTCTCCCAATTAGTGACATCATTAGATATTGTTTATTGGTACATTATGCTTGTTGAGTGTGGAGAAAGTTGTAAGTTTGTGAATGTAACACACTCGTCAGGTTCTAGTGCTATTTCTTTTTTTTCTGCTGTTCTCCCTTTGTAGATCAATAAAAAGTATGCTTTTTCCCTTCTTTTCCCCTGAATGGTTTAACAGCATTCCCTCTTCAACTTCTACCTCTTGTCAGTAAACCCTTGACAATCAAGAAAATCATGAATACTTTCTTAAGCCGCACTCTTCAGATAATGATGACACAACTTAATTATTTACATAAATCTTAAATTTCTTGTTGGTGGATGTAACCTCAGAATATCCATGACTCGTGAGTTAATGGCTTATCTTGCAACCTAACTCATGATTAATTGTATATGATCATTCAAATACTTGATAGGAGTAGGTGATATATACATGTATCAAAAACTTCTCCTAACAAAATTGTGAGCTCACTTGGTTTCTTTTAACAACTTCCAGAATTTTTCTTGATTTGGAGTGCAAGAACATAGACACAGAAAAATTCAAATTTATATGAAAGACGATGCCAAATGTTGTGACTTCTTCAGTTGCACTCTCGCCAAATGATTAAGAATTTGATTTTCTATTTAAAAAAAAAAAAAAACTTTGAGGGCAACGGAATGAAAAGCAATTTATTGGTTGGCTCAGGACTAGGATTTGCAAATGATAATAGCACTGTTATAATTAAAGAGAAAAGGAGCTAAAAGATTTATAATTGGATTCCTTGAGACTGATCCATACCTTGTTTGTTGACATCCCAGCTGAAACCGAAAATCCGAAGAGAGGGAAAATGCACAACAAAATGAAATATAATCATCTCTTGGTCCCATATCGTGTTACAGTACAACGATAGCACAACGAAATGGCAATAGAAATAATCATAGTGGGGCATGACACTGAACCTGTTCGACGATTTAAGACTTGAAGTCTCTCTGCAACCTGTTTCTGCCATTTGGATATTTTTTGGTGATAAGTCTTCACCTTCTCTTGCTCACTGGAACATGAATAGTGTAACAGAGTAAAAAACCAAACCTACAAATCAAGTTCACTACGCAGAATTGGAATCGCTGCTAACCTGGAGGAGATGTACAAATGTGGTCTGGTGGCATTGGCTTCAAGCAATATACGCTGAGCGTTATTATAGTGGAGGATAGCTTCATCGCTCAAACCCCACTCTTCGGCTCGAACGGCTTTGTCGATCTCAACCTTGGCTAGATCAAAGTAGCCTTTAAGCTTGCATGCGGTCCTTTCATTCGAAGCGGTAGGTAAAGCGGCGCCTTCCATGGGGCTCTCTCTCTGATCGTCGGAAGTTGCAGGGGCGATTGCAGGTGCAGTTGAGTGAGGTTCATTAGCAGAACCCGGGCCGGAGAAGATATCACCCAGAGAATCAATAAACCCTTTGAAGAAACTCATTTCTGTAGCATGGAGGTTGAGATTGAAATCGAGCAAGAAGAAACAATTGAAAGGAAAAAAATGAAAAAGAATATCACCAAGAAGGAAGACAAAAAGGAAAAAGGAAAAAGGAAAAAAATCTTTACCGCATCAAAAATAACAAATTGTGAGCACTCCCAGAGGAATTCATTCTATGAAATGTCAGTGAGATTCACTCAGAAGCAGAAGCGATCGAATCAAGAGAGGAGGGAAGAAGAACAGAACCGACGGTGGGACTCTGAGGGCTTCTTTATGACTACATCGAGCCACCTTTTTTGCGTAGCCAGTCCGGAATCCGGATCCTCTGCGACGCGTATGTAGTAGACTCTACACGGAGTGAATTATCCTGGAAATGCCCTGCAACTGCAAGGAGGACACGTATCCTTGTAAGGGGCATTTATGTCATTTGACAGCCTCCTCTTCTTACGTTTCGTTTTCTCAATTCTCAGCGCTTTCGATTTGCGAACTCTTCTCGGAGACGAATATGACTGACCATTTATTCGTTGTTAGGATCGTAGATTCGTAGTCCTCCCAATCGTTCCTAGTCATACCGTAAGCTCCTAACTCTCAATCGTGTAGTAATCTCACCACACGATTCGGTGAAAGGACAATACTGGCCATCGGATCTATTTGACTTTGGACGCTTGAAGAAGTTTCGAGTCTCAACTCCCAAATTTCATGCGGGGCCGCCCTCTCTGGAGTGCAACGGCGGCAGCGGCGTTGCTATCTTCCTGGGAACGAGCATGATGATGCTAGCAGCTAAGAAGAAAATTTCAAATTTCAGGATCTTCATGGTTCATACTTCATACCGGTAAGAACTAATAACTACCTAAACTGACAACGAGACAAGGATAGTTGAACCGCCACCATGGCTCAATCTCAGAAACTCGTTGACTCGCTTAATCGACGAATGCAAGGAACAAGGACTAGGTCTGCGAGAGAGCTTAAAAACAAAACAAATCCATTCGACCATATTCCTTCCCAAACTTCCAATCTTGCCCATACGCGAACTCTACTTCCGTACTACGAAACTGCTCTACCGGGCTCTCTCCTAAAAGTATAAACAAGTTGCTTTACTTCACATTATATGAGTTGAGCTTGGATTTTTAGTCTTCGGATTGGATTTGAGCCTAAGAAGTCAGGTTATTTTATTTTTGGGGTTAGGATCGGCTTTTAAGTAGTCAAACTTGGCCTAACTACATATATTCACACACATATATATAAAAAAATATATGTATATATGTAATTTTGCATATATATTTGCATATGTATTTAGATATATACATATATATGTATACATATTTGTATAAATGCATATACACATATATGATTTTAGAGTGGGTTCATTAAACAACTCAAGTGCATCAAATTACAATGAAGGCTAGGCTCGAGTTAGGAAGATTGGACTTGACCTCAAGCTTGGGCTTTAAGTCCAAATTTTAGGGTCAAGCTTGGGTTGACTATAAACCCAGCCTAATCCGTTCAATTATTTGGTTAAATTGTTTATTAATAAAACTATTTTCTCAATTTGTGTGAATCTCCTCAGTTGGAGGAAGCATCGTGATTGATGTTTCTTCCAACAGTTGGGCATTTTTTTATTGCTGCTTATGTGACTCTTAATGAACCCTATTATTGACCGAAACATTAAGACTCCTATATAAACAAAACAAAAGTTTTAAAGCCCAACTTCCTTACAAAGGAATGTCATAAAAGAAATGTTATTTCATACAACTTTCTGTTGTTTGTTTCTTGGTCAACCCGATCTACAGCCGGCAACCCTAATTTCAATTACTACATGGTTGAACTTATATATAAATTCCAATCTAACAATCCAAACACAAGTTATATGAGTGAAATTAATGATTACAATAAAGGAGATATTTCTGTAAAAGATCATTCTATATGCATGGTTTTCAAAACAAGATTGGACGATCAGATCAGAAAAACCGGGAACCAAACACTTGACAGGTTCTGTTTTCCCCCAAAACCGTTGATTTTGGTTAGCAAACCGCTGAACTGGCCGGTTAATCATTCAAACCGTTTGAACGATTTTGACCGTTTTCCAATTTTTTATTCTTTTTGTCAGAACGGGCCAACCGTTCGAACCGATAACCAGACCCCTAACTAGTCTGATCACCGGTTCGTTTTTAAAAACCATGTCTATATGGAATATTTGGATATGAAACTATGCATACACAAGAATTGGGGCAAAGGAGAAGGAACACGTGAAAACAAACCAGTAACTTAAGTTGTGTTTGGTTGCAATGCAATTTTATTTGCACAAGTATAAATGCATGAGAGTGCAATGAAAAGAATACAAATTTTGGTTTATTTTTGTTTTGGGTTATATTTTATTCTGCTTTAGGTCTTATTTTACTTTATTTACTAGCGGGGACCTGTGCTATGCACAGGATTTATTAAGCAAAAACTAAACAATAGAAATGATCATTTATTAAAGTACCCCTCATAATTTCATGGATTTACTAAAATCTACCTTATAGTTAGCATTTTACTAAAACACCACTTATAATTTGCAATAGATTTAATCAATTTTCCATTAGATGATGGTGGAAAATGACAATATTGACCCTAATGTTCATTTAAATAAATTTAATCAAAAGAAAATAAAAATAAAATATCATTTTTGCCCTTAATAAGACACAAACAACCACTCTCTTGGCAATATTTGGTCAATTTTGTTTTTTATACAAAAAAAGTGTTAAGGGTATTTATGGAATAAAAAATCATGGGCTTAATGGCAAAACAAACACTCCTTAATAAAAGGTTGATTAAGTAAATAAGCTGTAAAATATATGGTATGTTTTAGTAAAATGAAAACTATAAGATAGGTTTAAGTAAATATGTAAAACTATAAGGTGTGTTCTAATAAATGACCCAAATAGAAACACATAAGATTATACAATTGTTTATAATATTTTCAACGTTTTAAATAATTAACAATTATTCATATTTTATATATTACTTTCAATAAATTTTTTATAATACAAAAATAACAGTAATTAATTTTAGTTAGGTTTATTCATCAAACTGATGAAACCGACAACCCGATCAACTCAACTCGAGTTGGTTAGTTTTCTACGATTTTAGGTCAGCTTTGGTTCTAAAATTTCCCAATTCGACCAAGTTGGATCAATTTCGCTTTTTTCATTTCTAAACTAACTAAAATCGAATGACCTAACCATGGTTTAATATGGAAAAGTGGGAAATTTCTCATATTTCTTAGTCTAAAATATTTTATATCATAAATCTAATTTTTAAATTTATTTTTTAATAATTGAGGTATAATTTTTAAAATTAAATTTAATATTTAAGTTTAAATCCTTTGAACTGACTAGATAAACCAAGAAATTGACCCAAACTGATACAACTTGAGTGGCTTGATTTTCATAAAAGGTCAGTCAGTTTTAGTTGACCAACTCCACAACTTGACCAGGTCAATTTGGTTGGCCAAATAGCCTACTACTGAATCGAACCAACTCATGAACACTTATAATTTTAGCTAAATTAATAGCCTTATCTCTAATAATTATAGAGAAAACACACAATTATTGAAAATATATTGATAATAAAAAATACAATAAGTACTGAAAATATATTAACTTAGTCAATAAATAGTATAATCTCAAATAATAGTTTAATCTCTAATAAGTTTTAATCAGTAAGTTATAACAAAAATACAATAAGTACAATAAATTAAATTTAAAATTTCAATAATAGTAGCTTAATCTCCAAGAATTATTGAATGTTTTCTGTTAAATAACAAAACAAAATAAATTTATACAAAGTCATTGAAAATACATTTATCACAAAAAATAATAAATTACTTAGATATAATAAATATTAATTTTAGTATATAATTATATAATAAATGCAGATTAAGAGTTTAAAACTATTATTAATAAATATTATTTTTTTGAAAGTTATATTCTCATCTTATTACTTGATATAAGTGAAATTAGTTATTTACAATATTATATAAAAATACTAAGTTATTATTAATTTCAATATTATGTTATAATTATTTTTTCTACTTTTCATTTTTTTTTAAATTATTCCATAATTTCTTTATTTTAACTATTTAAAATATAGTTATGTTAGATATTTTGTTATTTAAAATGTTTAGTTATTTAAATACTTAAATAATATATAGAATATTTAATATAAAATATTAATTATTTATTGAATTTAGTTATCCATAAAATCATAATTTATACTACTATTACATAATTTCATTATTAATTTTGTAATATATTAAATTTTCAATTATTATAATTTTGAATACTATGTTATAATTGTTTTTATACTTTGAAGAAATTTTTTAAATTTATTACATAATTTTGTTATTTTAACTATTTAAAATCTAGTTATGATAAATATTTAGTTATTTAAATATTTAGGCAATCTATAAAATATTAAAATTTTTTGTTATGTGAATTTTATTTATTTAAAGCTATTAATATTATTTAATATTTGAAAAACATTAAAAATGATAATTCTGAAAATATAATTTTGTGATATATTTTGTAAAAATATAAAATTATTTTTTGTGTTCTTAATAAATATTTTATAGTTATTATATAATTTTGTTACAATATTTAAATATTTTTAAAATTTTTTAATTAAAACTTTATTTAGATAGATATAAATAAAAAGTTGGGGAGAGGATAAATAGAAATTAGAGATAATTTAGGAGAGAAACTCTCTTCTAAATTAGAGATAATTTTGGAGATAAATAGGAGTTAGAGATAATTTAGAAAATAAATAGAAATTAGAGATAATTTTGGAGAAAGTGGGGGAGATAGAATAGGAGAAATTTTAGGAGAAAAGATTATTTAGGTTATTCGGAGAGTGCATCTCATTGATTATTTAAAAAAATGACATGGAATAACAAAATAAAAAATTCAAAAAAGGAGAAAATTTCTTGATTGCTTTGTTTTAATATATATATATATATATATATATATATATAGATACTATAATCAAATAAAATATGGTAAATTTTGAAATAAATTCGTATTGCAACCAAACATAACCTTAAGAACAATGTTTAGTTTTGACATCAACGAAGGTCACCATCTTTGAGCCATTTCCTTACTCTTCACTTCATCGGTAGAATGAAGAGAATAGCTTGGTAATTATATTTAAAGTATTGCCACCACGAGGTAATGATGGATTGGAAAGAAAGGGAGAATTTGAACCCCATCCATCCATGCATGGGTAGAGGTGTAAATTGGGTTGGGCCACCCGCGGCCCGACATGAAATTGGACCGACCTGGCCTAGCCTGGCACGACAGTATGGTTTGTGTCGTGCTGGGTTGGGGGTTCGTAGTCCATGGGCCGACACGACACGACAAGAACAGTGCCGCCCGCAAGGCTCATAGCGAGCTATGCTCGGCCCGTCCAAAAACTAGTCGTTCCCCCCCTCCCCCCCCAATTCGGGGGGTTTTACATAAATACCCCTCTTAATAGCTATAAACAGCTATATAGGGGGTATTTATGTATTTTGCTTATGGAGAGGAGAAAAATGACATAAATGCCCCCCAGCAGCTATATAACAACTAGTGTATGGGGGCTTTTTGGGTAAAGTTATAAATAACTTTACAATAACCAAAATACCCCTCCCAACAACTAGTTTTTAGGGTATTTTGGGCAATTGAATTATGTTCAATTTCTATAAATAGCCCTTTTCTCCACCAATCTCATCACACCAATTCAACAATTGCCTCAATCTCTTTTGTGTGTCTCTTTCTCTGATACTCATACATTCTCTGCAATCTGAGTAACTTTGATTGGTTGATTGTTTGATTCTCCAATTCTCAAGTCTCAACTTTATTGAAGTTTCAACTAGAAGAAAGCTTGCTCAATTAGCTCAAGTATCTTAATTTGGGAGGCTTGGACATTGGAAGGCTTTAGTCGTTGAAATCAGGTTGGGATTTTGAACCAACAATCCGGGCAAGTCCAATTAAATTAATTTTTATCTTTTTAGAATTAAAAAGTAATGGTTGGCTCTTTCCAAAACCGATTTCCCAATATGTTCACTATTGACGATATTCAATCGCATCATGATAATATTAGCACTTATGTTATTGATATTGATAAAAGTGAAACTTTCACCCTTGGTACTGATACTAGGGGAAAGAAAAAGAAGGCCTTTAAGTTGAGTAGCCTGGTTTGGAAAATTTTTAAAGTAGAGGATATTAAGGGGAAGGGAAAATGAGCAGTTTGCCAAAAATGTAGAAAAGAATTTAGCTATTGTAGCAAGGGTGGTACAGGTCACTTAAGCAGACATTTCCTCACACATGAGAAAGAAGAAGAAGAAGGGAGAGGAACAACACAAACACAAATTGGGAGGGGGAGTTTTGGTACATTTAAATATTCACAAGAAAAAATGAGACAAGAATTAGCAAAGTATTTTGTACATGTAGAACAACCATTTATATTAGTTGAAGATACTAAGCATGAAAAATGGTTGTGTAATTCTGTAAATCTACAATATAAAAAAGTTTATAGGAATATTATTAGATTGGATGCTTTAAAAATTTTTTATTCATACAAATAAAATTTATTTTCTTTTGCTATCAAATCTTAATTCTAAAGTTGCAATTACTTCTGATGTTTGGACATGTAAATTTAACATAAACAATATTTGTGTTACCGACCATTTTATTGATGAAAATTGGCTTTTAAATAAAAGAATTTTAAGTTTTACTAGGATTGAATGACCACATACTAGCCCAGCTATTGCTGCAAGTATTTTAAATACTTTGCATGCTTATGGAATAGAAAATAAATTATTTTCTATTAGTTTTGATAATGCCAGCAATAATGATTATACAATAAATATTTTAAAATCTCAATTAAAACCATGTTTAAATGGTAAACTATTTCATATCAGATGTGCATGCCATATATTGAATTTATGTATTCAAGATGCCTTGAATATTATTTCTACTCATATTTCTAAAATTAGAAATTGTATTATATATATATATATTAAAAGTTCAAGGGCAAGAAAACAAGAATTTAAATATTTATGTCAAAATTATGGTTTAAAATATAAACAATTTATATTAGATGTAAAACATAGGTGGAATTCTATCTATGCTATGTTAGAAAGTTGTATTTCTCATAAACAAAATCTTACTTATTTTTATAATGCAAAAATGCCTAATGACATTATATTTGAGGAAGACTGACAGTTTGTATAAGAGATTTTCTAAAACATCTTTATGATGCAATTAATGAATTATCAGGTATTTATTATCCAACTAGTTATAATTTACCTTATCAATTAATGGTAATTAGTGATTGTTTTGCAAAATATAGAAATAATCCACAATTTAAATGTACTATTGAAATAATGGAAAATAAATTTCAAAAATATTGGGAGAACATTTCTCCCCTTCATTGTTAGCTATAATATTAGACCCTAGGATTAGGAAAGATGGTTTAGATATTTTCTTTGAAACATATTGTGAAAATATGAATATTGAAATTAAAAATAAAAAAGAAGAAATTAATAATTTGTTATTTGAAATGTACAATTTATATGAATTTAAAACAATAGGAAATATTCCTACAACTTGTACAACATCTTCTACTTCTGATCTTGAGCCCAGTATTAGAAGAGAAAAACTTCTTTATTTAATATGTAGAAGACAAAAATTTGCTACTTCTATAATAAGTTCATTTACTGAACTTAATTTTTATTTACAAGCAATTTTTTCTAGTTTAGGTGAATGAACAAATAATTTTGATATTTTAGCATGGTGGAGTGAACATTCAAAAAATTATCCAGTTCTCGCCACCATGGTACACGATCTACTAACCCCTCCGGTGTCTATAATTCCATCGGAGTCTTGTTTTAGTGTAGGTAGTAGGGTGTTGGACGACAAGAGAAGCTGGATGAACGATGAAAGTATAGAAATGTGCATATGTTTTAAGGATTGGCTAGATGCAAAAGATAGATTACAAGACAAAGGAGGGCATGATACTACACCGGATATTTCACCTGAAGCAGATGATGAAAGTCATGATTCATGAAGTTGACTAGTTGTATAGATTTTTTTTTTTCAAATTATTGTAATTTTTTAATTTTATTTAATTTATTTGCTATTTTTTATTTTTTCAACAATGTAATTTTGTATTTTCAATTTGTAACTATATTGTATTTTTATATTTTATTGATTTATTACATTTTCATATTCCATTCATCCAAGTATCCAATGATCCAATCATTGTATTTGTTATTTATATCATTCAAATTTAAATGAAATAAAATTCCTATTTTTCTTCCAATTTGTTATTCCATCATTTTTATTTGGTTAAATATTTTTTTTTCATTTATGTGTTAGATAACTTAGATTTCTCATTTCTTATTTCTTAATTTTTCAAATAGTTCACAAAGTTCAAAGGAAAGTTAAATATTTTAATTTTACACTTTCACTTGGAAAAGAAATAAAAAATTTCAAAACAAAAAAAGTCAAAAAAATCAGTCGAGCCCGATTTAGCCCAGGCCCAAGGCCCACCCTATGGCCCAGCCCGGCACAGCCCAAGCCCATGGCATGACTTATAGCCCGACGCGGCCTAGGCCCGCGGCATGGCACGAATCCAAACGAGCCTAGGCTATGGGCCGTGCCGAGCCGACCCCAAAATTTTCACTAGGGAGGGCAGCACAGCCCATGAAAGCCCACGATCTATGCATGGGAAGATCATTTGTAGTCTGGATCGGTCCAAAAATTTCTAAGCTTATTGGGCTTCGGTTTTTTTGTTAAGACCCATTTTGGTTTTAATGATAGGCCTAGGCCTACAAAGCCCATCCCATGATCACCCCTACTCCTCTCCACTTTCATTTACTCCCAGGCCATGCTTGTATTTTAGAAGACATTTACTTAGATAAATGTAGGGGCCATTTGGCAAGTCATTTGGGAAGATCTTCTAGTAGATCTACTAGTCAAAAGATGTATTGAGCTTTTGTATTAAGATCTAAGCAGCTTGAAGCCCGTTTGGTTTAGGCATGTCTTTTTTCGCACAAAAACCAAATAGAAAAAAAAAAGAAAAATACAAAAGCTCCATTTGAAGCTTCCTAAAAATCGCCCATTTTGGGCTTCTTGTGTCTTTTCAATGCATCAGCTTTTGCCAGCAACCAAACGAGAAAAGACCGAATTGCAGTCTATCGAACTTGTAAATAACCGACAGACCGTATGAAAAGATGCACCAAACGAAGCTGTACTTAATCAAGCAAATGTTTTCTAGGAGACATTTACCTGGATAAATGCACTTATTTTCATTTATAAGATAAAGTTAAATAATAATCGTTTAATCCATAAAAATGTCATTATTAAAGAGATTTTATCCCATCATGTATAAGTAATTTTATTCATGGGCGTACTTAGGTAACTGTCATGGAATACATGAGACCCACTAATAATAAATGCTGATAAATTGATCAATTTTTGCACTAACCAACTTATCCTCCCCCGTTTACCAATAAAAAGACATCACACTTTTCTTTTCAATGTAAGCCCTTGCAATTTAAAACATGTTTAATTCAATTTATTAATCATTACTCTTTGACAGGTTTTATCAATGCATATATCAAATGGCTAGTTGTGACTTGTGAGTAAGCATACGAATGGTCCTTGCTTTTTATTTCATGGGGCTACGCGACGGATTGGCCATCACCATGGAACCATGGTGGCAATTAAGATTTTTAAATTTCTTGCTTATGTTGTTAATTTATTTTACATTTTGTATTTTTTTTAATTTTTCTGAGAAATCGTGCCATCCATGATTCAGCACGAGTGGGCTTGTGTCGTGCGTCATGTTAGATTTCCCTTTTGAGAGGTTTTGGGCCAAGCAAGAACGACCCACTAGGCCCATATATCGGCACACAATGGCAGAGTCATGAATTTTCTTTGGGGGGAATCAAGCTAAACAAGAAAAATGAGATGGGGAGTAGAGAAGCTAAGGTTTGATAGAAATGGGTGGAAAGGTTTGGGTCTATTACAAATTTTTTTTAAAGAAAAAATAAATTTATTTTTTTATTTTAGTGAGACTTTCAATATTTTGGGGGGACGTACATATTTTCAAGGTTTGGGTCTATTTGGAGGGCCCTAAGGGTGTCAATGGATCGGTTTTGGATTGGACCCTGTCCAGTCCAAAATCATTTTGACTAGATTGGATGGACCAATAAGATAAATTGGATTGGCCAATTCCAATTCAAAATATTTATTAGATTGGATTGGACCTGGTCCATTCATAATAAATTTATATTGGATTGGGTTGGATTAAGCTAGTATCTGGTTCATTGATATAAGATGAGAATATAAGTATCAATGAACCAGGTTTGGATCGAAAAAAATCTAAATTAAAATTAATTTGAACAGATTGGACAGTCCAAGCATTGAATTGGACCAATCCAAAATAATTTAAAATATTTATTAAATTGGATTGGACCTGATCCATTTGTAAAGGATTCACATTGAATGGATTGGATTGGACCAAATCCAATCCAATTGACACCCCAGATCCCTACTGGCATGAGACTCTCGGACGACCTGGCGCACGTATAAAGGCAACCCTCAAAATTGGGACCTAATTATTCTCTTATTTCCCAAAAAGTTGACTAAAGGCTATGGAATATTTAGATAAGTAAAAAAATAATTTAATAGAATGTGTGGACCCAAAAGAAAACAATACAATAATATTATTGTATTCTTTATTAATTTAACTATACGTTTGATTATAGACACTTAAAATTCACCGACTCTTCACAGTGCCTTGAAAAGGAAATAATGGAAAGGACAAAAACAATAATTGTGATATGGATGAAAAAGTAAAAGCTCAAAATTTGGGTCATTTTACGACACTAGTTGTTTAAAAAACAGAAGACACCCATAGCTGTTTACAAAAAAAAAAAGAACAGTTCATGATTGGGTGTATATTAGATATTAGTAAGTATTTCTCTTTTATGCATATGTCGTTTTTCATGATGATAATAATATTAAATGATATGTTTGTAATTTATTTCTATCATCAATAAAAATAATTATTCTTTATCACACTTATTTTTTCTTAATATAGTTAATTAAAGAATGGAGCTAATAGCCTAAACCCCTAAATATAAGACTTAGTGAAAGGAAATTGAATGAGGAGTGTTGCTATCAAATATGAGGCCGGAAACAAGGTGATTTCACTAGTGTCTAAGGCCGACAGGTTCAATCTGTAAACAAGAGAAGAGCACATGTCAGTGGCATTGGTGTTATCCCACGGGCGAAGACTGACAGTCAAGTTAGTCAAGCGCTTAAGAGGGCTCGGACCAGGAAAGAGACAAGAGCTCAAAGCTTAGTCCTTAATAACCAAGGATCATTCTCTTGGGATTCTGAATATGCTTACCTTGAGGTGAGTTACCCCCTTTTACAGATAACTATAGTGCCCGTTTTGGTGATGGCCTACCTTCAAGATGTGTCTGTGACCTTGAAAGTCTTCCGGGTCTATTCGCATTAAGAAAGCATCTTAATGGGGAAGGTTAGTGGTACTTTCAAGGCCAATGGGGTAGGGTAGTGGACAACCCATCGTCTGTCCACAACTAAAAGAAGAAGTTTATCCTAATTAGCTATCCACAAGGATGATCCTTCCAATATGACTAGGGAACGCCAAACTCATTATCCGAGAGGATCAGGTCGTACAACAACGAGGAGGAGTCGACCGTGATGAATTGGATTTGGCTGATTGGGATGATTCATGCTGGACCCTTAGTGGCAAAGGAGGCCTTGGTGTTGGCTGGCCTTAGTCTTGCCCCTTTGGTATGGGTACTCCTATTGTCGACTAGTTGTGTCACGTGTTTAATGTTCATTGTCATTCTTCTAACATTCGTCGTCTTCTTAGGTTGTAGAGATGGACGACGGCTTGAAGGAGAGACTTCTACAAGCTATGATGGCAAAGTCCAAGAAGGGCCCGGCCGAGGGACCTTCATGGAGATCGAGCGAGAAGGAACCACCTCGGCCTAAGGGGAATGTCGATGCTGAGAAGAGAAAGACGACTACACCCAAGCGATTGACCGATGTCCTTCAAGATTTGAGGGTGAAGAAGGTTGTTGTGAAGGACCACCAAATCGAGGATGCTGTTGGGGGATCTCGACAGTCGGAGTCTCACTCCTTGGACTCGCGGGATGACATCCCATTGGTAGCGCATCGGGTGTTCTGTCTAAACTGAAGCGTCAGGGAGGGAGACTCTTTGAGCAATGCAGGCATCAGTCACATGTTGATCACTGGCATGCTTCCTGTTTGGGATCGTTAGTTGTGAATCCAAGTTTTCCCCTAGGCTGTCTGAGACATGCTGTTCGACAAGCTTGCCGAGGTAAGGTTAGTAACGCCAGCTGGCTGAGGTGCGGGCCGACTGAGAGGCCACTCCTGAGACAGCTTGTGGGGAACACAAGTACCATAACAAGCTTGAGGCCAACATGGTGGCCAAGAGGGGCAGCTAAGGGCCATCAAGGCCTCACTGGACAAGGCAAAGAAGAGGCTTCAAGAGGTGTCTGCCCAAGCAGTGGAGGAGTACAAGGCCTTGGAGGCCCACAAGGAGGAACTGGCCGAGTTCGGTGCCTCTTCTTATCTGGAGGGGATCAAGGACACTTGGGCTCAAGTGTTGGCATTCTCCCTCGACTTCGACGTCAACCAGGTGGGTCCTCACCTTCCAAGCCAACAGGCAGCTGAGGTGGCAGGCACGGTCGAGGGCCAGGGTGGTGCTCAACAACCCATGCAGTAGGAGGTAGCGACCGACAAGCATGTTGACATTGAGGCTGAGTAAGGATGCTTGCATATGGTCGAGGCTCCCTTCTTCAGTGACCTTTGGATAGTTTTTATTTCTTTTTCTTTTGTTTTGATATACTTTTTGTAAGGGCTCAACCTCCCCATTAGAGGCTTCTTTTTTTAAAGAAAATTGAATGAATATATGAACTTTTTGCCATATTGAGTTTCTTGTCAAAACTATGTCATTTCTTTCTTTTTCTTGCTTTTTCTTTTCTCTCATGCAAGGGGTCGATGCCTCCCCCGAAGGGGCAGATTTTGCAAAGAAATTCACAAATCTTGACTTAGCTACTCGTTAAGGCATTTCATCTTAAGGCTTTTACGCCGAGGCTGACTCTTGTCGTCGATGTCAAAGGACCCTCTTCCTTAGCAAAAAGGAAGGGAGATGATTGCCTTAGCCTGCCTAGCGTGTTCTTCCTTAGGGACTTAGATATCAAACTCACGCATGGCTGATCCCAACGAATGATACGCGGCTGAGGTCGCAAAGTGCCTTTGCCTTGATGGAGTAGCGCTATTTGCTTAGTGTGTTGTTAATCGTGTTTTGTGTTAAGTAATGGGCCAATATTAGTTCTTTGGCCTACACAAAGACTTGCTTCTTTTGAAGGTCTTTGAGATGGAGGCCAATGTCGTAGGCTTCTCATTAGTAATGGCTAAGGTCCTGGATGTCCGTGCCTTAGCTAAAACGACGACTAGGCATATGACTCTTAAAGAGTTGTGTGCCTTGGACCGACGTCTAGTCCGAGCGTATAACCTTAATGAAGGTTGTGTGATATAGCCAGTTGTTCGACTGAAGGGTCCTAGCGATTGGATAAAATGAGAACGTTTACACTAGGGTGAATCAAGCTGAGGTAAGAGGAACTTGAATATTTTATTCACAAAAGTTTCACTAGCCATGTTTACATCACTAGTATTACATCTAGAGGTTCTTGGAGTTCTAAGTATGTGGTACTGGTCTTCTACTCATGTACTCCAGCCGAAAAGGTGTCGAGGCCAATCACTTGCTTGATTCTATAGGGCCAAGCTTTCCGACATTAGGCTCGAGAACCATAACCTTCTTGAGGATGTGGTCACCTTCCTTGAAGTGATGCTCTCTAAACCGAGAGTTGTAGTATCTTCATTGCTGTTAGGCCATGATCCTGATTTGAACTCTCTCTCGGATGCCTTCCAACAAATCAAGGTTGTTCCTTAACTTCTCATTGTTCCCAGCTTCTTGGTACGCCTCGATTCAAAGCGTCGGCTAGCCAGACTCTGTTGGGATGACAACCTCTGTTCCATATGTCATGTTGGCGGGAGTTTCACTCATGGCAGTCCAAGGTGTCATTTAGTAGGCCCACATAATGTTGTATAACTCATCTGCCCAAAGTTCCTTAGCTCTGTCTAGTCTTGCCTTTAGTCCATCCAGAATTGTTCCGTTGGTGACCTCAGCTAGCTCGTTGGTTTGGGCGTAGTCGACCAAGGTGTATTATTGTCTTATCTCCAAACTTCCACACTATTCTCTGAACCTTGTGTCGTTGAACTGTTGGCCGTTGCCTGTTATGAATATGTGGGGATGCCAAAACGGTAAATGATATTCTTCTAGAAGAAATTTTGGATTGTCTTAGCCATGATGGTTGTCAAGGGCTCAGCTTTAACCCACTTGTGTTAAGTAATCTACTGCAATGACGAGGTGTTTCCTATTCCTGGTGGCTGGGGGGAATGGTCCGAGGAGGTCCATTCCCCACTTTGAAAAGGGCAAGGGGCAATTGAAAGTCAAAAGGGTCCTCGCAAGCCGATGGAGGATGTTAGAGTGCCTCTGGCATCGGTCACACTTCTGTACCAGCTCGATAGCATCATTCTGAATGGTCAGGTAAAAGTATCCTTGCCTGAGTTCCTTTTTTTCTAGGGCTTTGAACCCAGGTGGTTGACACAAATGCCTTCGTGGATCTCTTGGAGTATGTACTCGCCCTCCTCTCGGTAGAGGCATATGAGGTAAGGTAGAGTGAAGGATCTTCTGTATAGCTTGTCTTCAAGTAGGGTGTAGTGGGTTGATTATCATTAGACCTTCCTTGCTTCATTCTTGTCGGATGGAAGTTGCTCGCATTGTAGGTAGGTGAGAATGGGGTCCATTCAACAGGGCTCAGCTTGGATGGGATACACTTGCTTCTCTTCAATGTTGGGCCGTGCTAAGTTCTCAACGTGCATTATGCGGCTGAGGGCCGATCCCAAACAACTTATAAGTTTGGATTAGGCATCGACTCTTGTGTTCTCGGCCCGTTGGACCTAGTATAGGGCGAAGCATTAGAAATGGTTGATTAGTTCTTGGACTTTAACCAAGTACTTAGCCATATTTGGTTCACTGGCTTCATATTAACTATTCACTTAGTTCACAACTAGCTGTGAGTCACTAAAGATCTCAATATACCTGGCTCTGAGATCTTTGGCAAGTTGTAGGTCGGCACATAGGGCATCTTACTTGGCTTCATTGTTGGAGGCAGGGAATTCGAATCGCAGCGCATACTCCAACTTGTTGTCATCTGGAGTGAGAAGTATGTGGCTAGCTTAACTTCCTTTGGTATTAAAGGATCCATCCACGAACAAAGTCTAGGTGAGATGAGGCCTCTCATCCTCTTCGGGGGCTTGGCCTAGGACGCGAATGAAAGTGCACTCGACCAACAAGTCTGCCAACACTTATGCATTTACTAGAGGCCTTACCTGATAGTGTAAATTAAACTCCAATAGCTTGATGGCCCACTTGGTTAGCTGACCCGAGGTCTCCGAATTGGAGAGTATTGACTTGAGGGGCTGGTTGGTTAGTACCAAGATGTTGTGATCCTAGAAGTAGGGCCTCAGTTTCCTAGCTGAGACTACGAACACGAAGGTTATCTTCTCCACTTCTAGGTACATGGTCTCGGCGTCACAAAGGACCTTATTGACATAATAGACCAGCCTTAGAATTCCTTCATCTTCTCATACCAGAACTGAGTTGACAGGCTCATCCCTAGCCAAGAGGTACAAGAACAAGGTCTCTCCCATGAGGGGTCCTATGGGAAAGGGATGCAACACGAGTTAGGACTTCAATTTTTTAAAGGATTTTTGGCACTCTTCAGTCCAGTGGAAGTCCTTCAACTTCTTGATAGCTGGGAAGAAAGGTATGCGACAACCTGCTGACTTTGACAGGAACTGACTGAGGGCTGCAATTCGACTGGTGAGTCTCTGAGTTTCCTTGATGGATAGATCCAATTTTCAACTACCTCTGGCAAGGCATATTGCCAAAAGAACAAAATACAGCTTGGCGGATGGAACGACAAGCAGCTCTACAGAAGATCTTTCACGTTGGCATACCTCTGGTGCCTACGCCGAGCCGAGGTAGACTGGGTATTACACAAAATCCATGAAAGACTATGTGGAGGACACTTGGGGGGGCAGGGCCCTGCGACCTATTGGCCCACCATGAAAGCAAATGCAATGAGCTGGTACAATGATGTGATGAGTGCCAGCGACATGCCAACATTCTGCACCAGCCTACGACCGACCTAAAATACATAACGAGTCCATGGCCCTTTGCACAATGGGGCATAGACTTGCTAGGTCCCTTCCCACAGGTGAAAGGTTAGAAAAAGTTCCTAGTGGTGGCGGTAGACTACTTCACAAAGTGAGTGGAAGCTAAGCTGCTCGTCACCATAACAACTCGCAATGTCCAAACCTACTTCTGGAGGAGCATCGTCTGCAAGTTTGGCATACCAAGAGCATTGATTTTAGACAATGGGAAGCAGTACGAAGACATCAAATTCTAGGATTGGTGCTCACAAATGGGAATAAGGCAGAACTTCACCTCAATTGTTCACCCCCAAGCTAATGGTTAGGCTGAAGTAACCAATAAGGCGATTCTCCGTGGCCTCAAAGCTCGACTCTCTAGAGCTAAGGGTTTGTGGGTGGATGAGTTGCCCAGTGTACTATGGGCCTACCGAACAAATGTTAAATTAACAACTGGTGAAACACCTTTCGATTTGGTGTATGGAACCAAGGCAGTAACACCAACAATGATGGAAGTACCAACGTTATAGTTTGAGGCATTCGCTAAAGAGACCAATGAAGAAGATCTACGAGCAAATCTCGACCTAATAGAAGTAGTGAGAGACCTGGCCTAGATTCTGACTGCAATATACCAACAATGTATAGCCTGGTACTATAATGCCCGAGTAAAGAGACGCCAATTTAGAGTTGGTGACCTGGTACTCAGGAAAGTTATGGTACTCGATCCTTATGTAGGAAAAATCGGCTCGAATTGGGAAGGCCTTTACAGGGTCTCCAAAATTATAGGCGGAAATGCGTACAAGCTCAAAACACTCGAAGGGAAGGCAGTACCCCGGGCCGGGAATATAGATAACCTACGCAAGTATTACCTTTGAAGTAAAGTGTTTCGAGCTGTAATTACGAGTTTGCTAAAGTTCTTTAAAGATCAACCGACAACTCGGCCAAGAATCATATAAAGAAAAACTCGATGAGTTATAATTATAGAACCATATTCGACTAGCGTGACGACAAGCCAACCGAGCTAAATAAACAAGTGGCAAAAGCTATGTTATGAAATTATCAAGTTCCATTAAAGAGATAAAAGAGGGCCAGATGACCGTACATGGATACCAAAAAAATAGGTTCCAGTGAGTTCAATAGTTTGGACATCAATAGGGCACACAGGCCCGAGAAGAGCTTATAGGAGCACACCAGCTCTCGGGAATAACAGAAACACCACCACCACTAGACAAGTGAAGCTGCAGGGCCAAGCAACTCATCACCATCACCATCCTGGGCCTCATCGTTGCCACTCACCTCGTCCCCTTCTTCGCCATTGTCTACCTCTTCCTCCGGGGTCAAGGACTCCTCATCCACCTACGTGATGATCTCATCCGGGACATTATGCACAGAAACAGACCCAATGTCGAGAGAAGGATATAGTGACTTCAAGTAGCGGTGACACAGTTTGAAACCCTTCTTCATTAAAGGGATGCCATCCTACGCCCTTTTCTTCTCGTACTCCGGGGACCTCAAAAAGGGATGCCATCCTCCCCAGCATGGAACATGTCTTGGGTATACTTTGACTGCCTCTCATCCAGTTTGCATTGCACCTAGGTCAGCTCGCGTTGCAAATTCTGGTTCACCTCATAGAAGCACTAACTTGTTAGACAGTTTTGTATGCCCTTAGCTTCAATCAGAATGATGTACTTTATGAGTTTATTGTAAATGAATAAAAGTGCATATTTGATTCATGTTCCCTTGGTATGTTTCTGTGTAATACCCTTAAACTAGACACTTAATGAGACTCGTGTTAGTTTAGAATGTTCACAGCCAGTGGGTCGGTCTGGGGAGACCTCAAGGCTGACACTGTGGTGCCACCAAGTCGGTTGGGGTGGCCTGTCTCAGCTGCCAGGGTGAGACCCTAGGCACATACAGTGTAGGATTAACTGAATCTTTGAACTGGACCAGATTTCCAGTATTGCCCTGGACCTTGGAGATTGATGGGCAAAACTGGAAAGTTACACCCGACCCCTAGACTCGATTATGATACTACACTAGGTGTCGGATTGGGCTGTCTTTGATGTACCAATCAGTGAGATCCTTAGCGGGGGTCAAAACCTGGGTATGTTGGGACAGTCCGAGAATTCATCTGAGTGGGTGATCATAGTGACAGGATCAGCCCCTTTGTCGGACAAAGGTAATGATCGGGGATGCACTCTCACTGATGGAAACCAAGACTGCCGGCAGCCGATTTCAACCGTTGAGATTTGTTTTGCAAAATATATTTTATATAAGATATAAAAGTATATATGTATGGTTTCTAAATTGTTTGCAAGAAGGTTTTAATTCCCGGGATCCATATAAGTGGAGAGTGCAACACTATTCCTTGCAGCCGAGGGAGAGGTCCTCTCTTGTCGAGCAGTGTATGATCATTATGGGCTGAGAGGTTAAGTGTAAGACCATTGAGGATAATACCTGATGGGCTAATCTTGCATCTGCCCACAGTCCCTGGGTGTTACAAGGTGGCTTGGCCCAGGGACCACTTAGTGTAAGTGTTGGGCCCATAGAGCCCATTTGATGGGTTTCAGGGGGTGCACTGTCATTAACAGTGTATTCGGCCCGGCCTTGTAACAAAGGCTGGGCCGAATCCATGTGGCTGATGTGTAGATCAATGCTTGGGTCCCACGCCATACAAGGAAGCCCAACTGGGCAGCAATTTGGAAGCCTTTTGAGTACATAACCTTAAATGGGCCTTAAGCCCATTTCGAACTGGGCTGATTTGATCAGTCATTTAAAGGGGGCAAATTCTAAAGAGGGTCAGCTGAAAGGATTGGGCTTAGACCCTATCCACTCAGAGAGTCCAAGATCTAAATGGGATTTAGATATGGAAACCTCCTAATTAGATTAGGAGACAGCTGATCTTATCTGCAGATAAGATAAGGGTTATCCCTTATCACTAAGGGACTTCTAACCCAAATATGATTTGGATTAGCAGCTCCTAATCTGATTAGGAGCTGATCCCTTTTGAGATTATAAAAGGGGAAGGGGGCGGCAGCCTACTACACAACGACATCCATAGCATTCTTCTCTTTCAAGAAAGAGAGATTGAGAGATTTCCTGCATACTGCGAATTCTCTCCTGCCGCCACCTTCCTGCTTTTGCCATTCCTTCAGTTCGATCTCCAGTTCTTGGGAGCAATCAAGATTGGATCTTGATTTCAATCTTTTGTGAAAAGATTGGTTGGAGCTGTACTCAAGTCGTCCAGTTGATCCTTACGAAGGATCAAGTTCTTTTGAAGAACGTTGCTGATTCTGCTCCACCCTGCACTGCGCCATCTTCAGTGGGAGCAGATTTTGGATCCTTCCTTGGGCGTGAACACCTCCATTGGGAGATAGTATTTCTCCGTATCAGGTATAATCCTCTCCCACTCCTTTTGGTTCAGATCTGGTTCAGTTTATGGTTCAAGATTGATCCTTGAAAATATGATTTTCTAAATAGGGAATACGATTCCCAGTTGAAGGGAGAGATAAAATTTTTGAAATTCGCCCCTTATTCTGCAATCTTTTGGGCGTCCATAGGATGGATCTCTCATCCCTTCAGTGGTATCAGAGCCATGGTTCAAATCTTGAACCAATTTGTTTCAGATCTGAACCTGCGCAAATAGGCAGAAGGTGTTCTACCCGATTTGCGCAGATATGGGTTTTGGGAAATTTGTTCCCAAAATTAATGGGCGGATAATCTGAAATTAATTTTATAAATCTGATTATTATTTAGAATTGTTCTTTATGATTTTCTTGATTTATGGGCTGTTCGTACAAGAGGAGATCGAAATCTTGGTTTGCGCAGGGAACCTGCAAGATTTGCAGTTTCTTGATTTATTTATTACATTTGGTCTGTAAATATTTTTTTTTATTTTCTAGACTTAATGTATAGGTATTCGATCTGTTGTAATTATTAATAGAAATAGGATTTCTATTTATTTTAATTATGGATCGAAGATGGCGGCGCAGAAAGGGAGAAATCGCAGAGAAGAAGATTTCGCAGATGGGAGAATCGCTATTTGCGATTTGCAGTTTATGAAACTGCATTCTGTGATCTAACCTCTGTTTTGCAGGATGGATTGTGCGAACAGCCCTGATTTACTGATTTTTGCTTTTCTTTTATCAGTAATTAATTTCAGATTATTTTTTTTGAATTAAAGATTTAATTAAAAATCAAACCCTAGACCCATTCGAACCAAGATTGGTTCAAACTGTTTGGACCGAATCTAGGGTTTAATCAAGGCTGAAAGTCAGCCCTAATTTTCCCACTAATGGGCCTAAGGATTGATATTTAATTGAATGGTTAATTCGGCCCAACCTGTAAAGGCCCAGTTTTAAACAGTTAAAACTGCTAAAAGCCCACTTAACCCTTAAAGCTATATGGGTTGAACCGTTCGGCCCATATACCTAGATAATGTTAATGGTTAATATTATGGATTTAAAATGGGCTTTACAGATAATTAATTGATTGGATCAATTTATCCCTGCATGTGATGTATGGATGTGTGATGTGCTACGTACATGGGCCATAAGTACTTGGCCCATGCTCAATCGACAGTGGCTCTTTCGCACACCATGGCTGAATGCACATCATTGCCATGGTGTCCCTTTTGGTCATTGGATGACCGCCCTCAGTGGTGGGCCCCACACCTCATCATGAGGTCTCGTTCGGAACCCTAGCCGATTTAGGCCCACCAAAATCTGGCTTTATGAAAGTCAGTGGGAGCCACTTTGGTTTGACCTAAAGATAAAACTAGGGCGTAATTATCTGTTCCCTCCAGATAATATGAGTGCATGTGATAGGGAGATTCATATGATGAACTCTCTAAAGGCCTTCCATCATTAGCACGAGGATGGGTCCTTCACTAATGAGGAAACGCACCAGAAAATGGGCTATCCATTTGCTGTTGGGCTTGTCTAAGTGTTTCATAAGATGATAGGGGCGTCATAGACCGATGTGGGAGGGGCTTCACCAGAAAATGGGAACTCTCTCACGGTACCTTGGCGTTCACGAATATGATGGATAAGCACTCACTGGACAGAAAGGTTTACCTGAAAACGGCTCTGAACCTTGTCTGACAGAGGCCAAAGGGAAAACTCATATGATGAGTGGATATGATCCTTCACAGAAAGGTGGTGGGGTTATGCAGCTGAAACAGTTGGCCTCATGCACCCTATGTGATTTCCCACATTTCCAGAGACAACCCGTAGTCTCCGTCACTGAGAAAGGAGGGAAATCTCAGAGATGAATAAATGGAAATGGATCGTAGATTAAAATCCATATCTATGAAATGAACATGAATCAAATTAGGTCGTGGACTGATGTTTGCTCTTTTATCAGAAAATGGCAAACGGATCATTTGCAAAGCTACTTGATGATAACAAGTTGAAAGGCCCAAACTATGCTGACTGGTACAGGAACCTTATGTTGGTCTTGACCTCTGAGAGATTGGACATGGTAGCCAAGAATCCTGCCCGTTGCTATATCATTGCCTCCTTGGACAATCCAATTCAGAGGCAGTTCGATCAGATCGAACTTGCTAAAGACGTATTGGACAGTCTTAGGACAATGTACGAAGAGCAGAATCGTTCTACTCGGCAGAAGGTCTTGAAACAGTTCATGACCGCGCAGATGACCAAGGGCCAACAAATTCACGACCATTGTCTCCGGATGATGGGGTATATCAACGAACTAGAGGCTCTTGGATCCGGGCTGGATCTGGGGACTCAGATCGATCAGAATGATGTACTTTATGAGTTTATTGTAAATGAATAAAGATATATATTTGATTCATGTTCCCTTGGTATGTTTCTGTGTAATACCCTTAAACTGGACACTTAATGAGACTCGTGTTAGTTTAGAATGTTCACAGCCAGTGGATCGGTCTGGGGAGACCTATCCTGACAAGGCTGACACTATGGTGCCACCAAGTCGGTTGGGGTGCCTGTCTCAGCTGCCAGGGTGAGACCCTAGGCACATACAGTGTAGGATTAATTGAATCTTTGAACTGGACCAGATTTCCAGTATTGCCCTGGACCTTGGAGATTGATGGGCAAAACTGGAAAGTTACACCCGACCCCTAGACTCGATTATGATACTACACTAGGTGTCGGATTGGGCTGTCTTTGATGTACCAATCAGTGAGATCCTTAGCGGGGGTCAAAACCTGGGTATGTTGGGACAGTCCGAGTATTCATCTGAGTGGGTGATCATAGTGACAGGATCAGCCCCTTTGTCGGACAAAGGTAATGATCGGGGATGCACTCTCACTGATGGAAACCAAGACTGTCGGCAGCCGATTTCAACCGTTGAGATTTGTTTTGCAAAATATATTTTATATAAGATATAAAAGTATATATGTATGGTTTCTAAATTGTTTGCAAGAAGGTTTTAATTCCCGGGATCCATATAAGTGGAGAGTGCAACACTGTTCCTTGCAGCCGAGGGAGAGGTCCTCTCTTGTCGAGCAGTGTATGATCATTATGGGCTGAGAGGTTAAGTGTAAGACCATTGAGGATAATACCTGATGGGCTAATCTTGCATCTGCCCACAGTCCCTGGGTGTTACAAGGTGGCTTGGCCCAGGGACCACTTAGTGTAAGTGTTGGGCCCATAGAGCCCATTTGATGGGTTTCAGGGGGTGCACTGTCATTAACAGTGTATTCGGCCCGGCCTTGTAACAAAGGCTGGGCCGAACCCATGTGGCTGATGTGTAGATCAATGCTTGGGTCCCACGCCATACAAGGAAGCCCAACTGGGCAGCAATTTGGAAGCCTTTTGAGTACATAACCTTAAATGGGCCTTAAGCCCATTTCGAACTGGGCTGATTTGATCAGTCATTTAAAGGGGGCGAATTCTATAGAGGGTCAGCTGAAAGGATTGGGCTTAGACCCTATCCACTCAGAGAGTCCAAGATCTAAATGGGATTTAGATCTGAAAACCTCCTAATTAGATTAGGAGACAGCTGATCTTATCTGCAGATAAGATAAGGGTTATCCCTTATCACTAAGGGACTTCTAACCCAAATATGATTTGGATTAGCAGCTCCTAATCTGATTAGGAGCTGATCCCTTTTGAGATTATAAAAGGGGAAGGGGGCGGCAGCCTACTACACAACAACATCCATAGCATTCTTCTCTTTGAAGAAAGAGAGATTGAGAGATTTCCTGCATACTGCGAATTCTCTCCTGCCGCCACCTTCCTGCTTTTGCCATTCCTTCAGTTCGATCTCCAGTTCTTGGGAGCAATCAAGATTGGATCTTGATTTCAATCTTTTGTGAAAAGATTGGTTGGAGCTGTACTCAAGTCGTCCAGTTGATCCTTACGAAGGATCAAGTTCTTTTGAAGAACGTTGCTGATTCTGCTCCACCCTGCACTGCGCCATCTTCAGTGGGAGCAGATTTTGGATCCTTCCTTGGGCGTGAACACCTCCATTGGGAGATAGTATTTCTCCGTATCAGGTATAATCCTCTCCCACTCCTTTTGGTTCAGATCTGGTTCAGTTTATGGTTCAAGATTGATCCTTGAAAATATGATTTTCTAAATAGGGAATACGATTCCCAGTTCAAGAGGAGAGATAAAATTTTTGAAATTCGCCCCTTATTCCGCAATCTTTTGGGCGTCCATAGGATGGATCTCTCATCCCTTCATAACTGTCCCCTTGTAAGTCGACCTGAAGCCTCTGCATCTCAGCTTTGAGCGAGCTGATGTTTGCCTGCAAATTAGCTCGTTCCCTATGGCCGGGATGAATATGATCCCACAAGACTTGCCCAAAGGTGTTTGCCTACAAAAACCCTGATCAGAATAAGATATCCCGCACATAAAGACCAAGAAACTATAAAAGACGACAAACCTAGATGATGCACTGAGTCATCCGAGCTCTAGAATCAACGGGATTTAGTTCGCTGTAATGGCGCATGTCCTCAGGGAGAAGCATAACCCTAGCTATTCGGATGTTAGACAGTGTATGCCCTTAGCTCCAATCAGATTGATGTACTGATACATTTATTGTAAATGAATAAAAGTACATAATTGATTGATGTTGTAATTGGTGTGTTTCTGTGTAATTACCCTTAAACTAGATACTTATGAGACTCATGTTAGTTTAGAATGTTCTCAGCCATTAGATAGACTTGGAGAAGTTTATCTTGCTAAGGTTGACACTAATGTGCCACCAAGAAGGTTGGGCCAACCTATCGCAGCTGCCAGGTTTGGACCCAAAGCACATGTAGTGTGTGTTTGTTTAAAACACTAAACCCGGACCAAATTACAATTATGCCTTGGACCTTGGAGACTGGTGGGAAAAACTGGAAAGTTACACATAACCCTTAGAGACGATTATGGTACTGCACTGGGTGTCTGATTGGGCTGTCTTTGATATGCCAATTAGTGAGATCTTTTGGGGGTCAAAACCTGGGTATGTTGGGGTAGTTTGAGAATTCACTCGAGTGGGTGATCGTAGTAACAGGATCAGCCCTTTTGTCGGCAAATTGAATGACCGGGACTACACTCTCTCAGATGGAAATTGAAATTACCAATAGTCGATTTCAACCGTGTTTGAGATTTGTTTTGTGATGAGAATAAAATTTGTCATATCTTTACCCCTCAATATTTAGTATTTTGCACTTAATTGGTACCTAATTGGACTCATTACTCTTGTATTTTGATTCAGGGCAAGCAGATAGGTGATTGGAAGAAAACAAGGCTAATCGGATGTTTTTGCACAGTTTCGGCACCGATCAGTGATATGGGCATAACTCTCAATTCTGGACTCTGATTTGGATATTTCAAGAAGAACTGGAAAGATAAGGAAAAGGCCCACAACTTTTATGTTTTGGATTTTGACAGAATCGATCTGCATCGAAGAAGAATTCGGGCCCAAAGTCGGAGCAATTTCGCAGCAAGGCCCATTTCACAAGCTGAAGCCCATTTCGCAGAAGAGTCTTGAAACAAGCCCGAATTGTTAGAGAAGCCCAGTTCGAATTCAAAATCCAAGAGTCCCATTAGAATAGAAGTTGAATGTAATCTCAATAAAAGAGTTTTATCAGATTTAAATTCTCAAATTGTAATCTTAGAAAGATAAGAGATAAGAGTTAGATAGGATAAGTTCAAAATAGATTAGGACTTTCCAGTTTGAGGATAATCTCCTTAAGGGAGTTGGAGAGCAGCCCTCTCCCCAAACCTATATAAAGGGGGGCAGACCAACACCCAAGGCATCAATTCCTCCAAGAGAGCTTTAGTCTTCAGAGAGGGAAATCAGCAACCAAGGAGGAAGAAGCAAGAGTTCGCCCCCCTTTCTCATCTAGAAGCTGCGTTTTCATCATGAAGTGTTTGTAAGTTTTTATTTCTGGTTGAAGGGTTAGGGAAGCCTTGATTCTGTAATATTGTGAGATCTAATTGATTTTTATTTCAGTTCATTGTTTATGGGTATTCGTATGTTTTCTGCTAATTAACTGTGAGGATTATTTTTGTTGATTAAGAAAGAAGGGCCCCTTGCTCATTCAATGGAAATAATCTATGGCCGATTGAACCTCCAGTTTGGTATATGATTGGTAGGTTCGATCATGGTGGCAACTAACATAAATTCATTGCAAAAAAGTTTTCGATCTATGTTAGGAAAATATATGATCTGGTTTAAATGATCCGAGCTTGTGAGATCGCTGACCAGAATTGGGTCTCTCCCCACTTAATGCTATTAATAGGTTAAATCCTAAGAGCTTGTTTAGGACTGCCTATTAATAAGGGAAGCAATCAAAGAACTTGTTTTGGTTGTCGAATAATAAGAGTAGAGGCTGGCTGTTAGAGCTTGTTAACAGCTATAACCAATTTATTCATAAACATATGAATCTATCTTTGCATCAAGGAACAATGCTACGAATCAAAGCTGAACTTGTCCCTTCAACTGGAAGCCATCTCCCATCGATTTAATATTTGGTTTCTGTTATTTTCTGCTATTTTCTTATTTTCCTTAGCTTTACAACCCCCCTTAATCCATCTACTTGGAAATAAATCCACCCAATCCCTGTGGAGAACGACCTTGCTCATCACTATCTGCAAATTATTAACCCAGAGCAAGAATATTTATCTTTGGTTGGGTTTGGCACCCACCATTTTGTAAAATATATTTATATGATAATATATATTATATTTTAAGAAAAAGGTTTGCAAAGGGTTTTAATTACCGAAACCCATCCAAACAGAGAGTGCAACACTGTACCTTGTAGCCAAGGGAGAGGTATTTCCCTGTCAAGCAGTGTTTGATTATTATGGGCTGAGAGGTTAAGTAAGAGACCATTTAGGGCCTTTTACCTGATGGGTTGTATCCTACTTAAGTCCATTGTCCTTGGGCCTTCATAGGATGGGTAGATTCAAGGATCATTTGATGTAAATATTGGGCGTATTAAGAGCCTATATTGATGAACTCAAGGATACACTGTACTTGATAGTTAATTTGGCCAGGCCTTTTCATAGAGGCTGGGCCGAACCCATATGGGCTTATGTAGGGTCATTGTTGGGGTCCCACATCATACAAATTCAACCTAAATGGACCATCAACTACCTAGGGACATGAGCCACTTGCTTAATGGGCCTAAAGCCCATGATTAATTGGATTAATAAGTGGTCACATGACAGCTTAAGCAGTTATGTGATTTGGGCAAATATGGGTTTGGAGCACCCATTCTCATAAGAGGATAACTCTTATCCTCTAATAGAGTCCAAATCCAAATAAAGATTTGGATTACAAACCTCCTAATTCGATTAGTAGTGGTGCTTCTTAAGGATTAAGAAAAGAGAGATCAATTTGCTTCAGATCACTATGCTTTTAGCTCTCTCTCTTTGCTCTTGCCACCCTAGAAACCCTAATTCGACCTCCAATTCTTGAGACTGATTTGGATCAGTTCTACCACTGAATTTTGTAAGAAAATTGTAGAGAAAAATAGTGCTCATCTCCCTTGTTCGATCCAAAGTGTTGGATTGCAGTTTTGCTAAAAACTGCATTGCTGAACCAACAACATTCCAAGCTACACCATCTTCAGTGGAAGCTGGTTTTGATATTCAATTTGGGCATAAACTACCACTTTGAGAACTACATTTGTGAAATCCATATTAGGTATACTTCTCCCTTTTTTGGTTTTAAAAATGGTCCAGTTTTGATACAAGAACGATCCTAGAAAAATGAAGTTTTTTATAAAACTAGGAATACGGTTCCTAGATTGGTGAAATTTTTTTTTGAAATTTCGTCCATCCATCTAATTTTGTTTGGCCATCCATATGATGGATTTCCTCTTCCTTCACCGGAGATCTACACGAGGGTTGTACGACCGGTCTATCACCGAGACATCAGTGACGCGAGGGACAAAGGGAGGAATGTCCTCGACATAGTGTCCGACCTCTCGCTCTGCTTGGCCGACCTAGGTTTGGAAGGTGGTAGGGGCTGGGTACTGATCGGTACACATCGGCTCGTCATCTCCCTCCAAGTCGATGATGGGAGGAGCAGAGCTGGGCGACCTCACCTTGGCACTGGCCGAGGTCCCCCCACAGAAGAATGATGCTCCACCCTCCGTTTCTTCCTGGACGACCTCTTCTCTCTATCGACAACATCATAGAAGCCAAGCTCACCATATCTGGAGAAAAGACAAATCGTTAGAACATCTAAATAGACACAAAAGAAAAAATATGAATTGCAGACGCAATGCCCTAACGGCCCACCTACCTACATGACTAAGGTCGACTTGAACAAGCATGGGCTCGACCAGGAGCCCCTCTACCTAAACCTTCTCCTGGACAAGATCTTGAAGCACAGCCTGAAGCTTGACATCTTGGTTCTCAACAACACTATGACAATTACTACACCATGCGGTGTCTACACCCCAACCACCATCTTTAGCGAGAAAGAAAAACCTCTTCTTCCACCCCTTGACTTTGTTGGGGAAATTAACCAATACCTTCCTCCTGTGGCGAAAGGAAAGATAAAAATAGAAAGGGCCTGGTATCCTCTTCATGTGAACCAAAGTGGAGAAGACCTCAAGACTCAGTAGGAAATTCTGGTGGTGGCACAAGCTGATCAGCCCGACCAAGGCCTGAATTGCATTAGGGGCGAGTTGACCCAGTGATACACGATAACACCTTAAGAGAATGACTATGAAAGGGTGAAGGGGGAAGCGAAGACCAAAAGCTAACGTCTCTTCATAGACACATAACGCATCATGGTCATGGTCTCAAGGATAGTGATCAATAGTCGGCTCAATCCGTCGATATTCGTTAGGGATCTGATACCTATGACACAACTCGACTATCTCTTCCCCAGATAGCTCGGTCGGTTCGAACATATTTATTACCTGTTCAACCTCATGCCTCTTTCCTACCAAAGAACCATCGCTTTATACTCTAATCAAACCCTCCCCAGAGGAGCTCGCCTCACTATCCAACCTATCATTGAGCAGCCTACCCCCAGACGCACTACCAGACATTGTGAGAACCAAGATACTCACCAGAAAAAAGTGAAGGAAGACTGAAGATGGCAACGACAAGACTCAGACCAACAGAAAGCAAAGCTCGGACTAACATACCAGATTAACTCGTAACCTTCTTTGATCAAGCACTACTCAGAAAACTCCAAAAGAACAACAAAATGAGTGGGGACCCCATACTTATAACACGCCAAGTGTAGAATGATGGTGCAGAACGCGTTGACAGCTGGACTACAACTAGTAGCACGCGCGAGAAGCTTTAAAATTCAAATTTGCATGCCCGCTGAAAAACACCCCCTTTTTTTTCAAAATCCGCTGAGCACGCCCCTTTTTGAAATTTGAAAAATGGGCGCATGACTCTTTGAAATCCTTCCCGTGCGCACCCTCTTCTCCTCCCAAATTCGAGATTCGAAAATGAGGCTATGATTCACTCAACTTGGAACCGAGTTACAAAGCGAGCCGAACGACCTATGAGCCAATTGGACCAACTACCCTTACTAAGAGCTACTCTCTTTGCCGAGCTAATGCTGGCTCGAGAGTGGGGGGCAATTGATGAGGGGTAATTTGGTCCTCCCAATCGTTTAGCGACAAATGGCTTTTGGATGACACCTCGGTGCTGAATCAATTGACCAGCTCAGTAAGTTAGCTTGGAGCACCTAACTCAGGCCGACCTTCACTTCAACAAGGCCGAGCTGGCAGACCCAGTAACATTACGATGACCTATTCCAAGAGCCGGCCGAGCTAAGGGGACTGACCTAAGGCAACCTGCAAGGAAGAGCTCACTAATTGCCCCCAACAGTTCGCTACCAAAGGCATCGATAGCGCGACCGTTAGAATGAATCATCATGTCGTTCACCTCGACTCTACTTAGAAAAATTGTAACCTCCGCTAGGATCCCGTAACTAACACATTAATGTGCCTAGAAAGAAGAAAAACGGCTCCACAAAGAGCTCAAGACCGTTACCCTGAATCCCCTGAGTCCGAGGACCTATAAAAGGTGCCCAAACCCACTCAGAAAAGGTACGCAACTAAACCTTCTAGAGTTCTCTCACTCTCTTAAAGTGAAAGGGATGAGAGATCCATCATATGGATGGCCGAACCCTACAGGAAGGTTGGGTGAAATTTCAAAAATTTCTCTCTCTCCCATGTGGGAATCACATTCCCTATTTTAGAAAACTTCATTTTCAAGGATCAATCTTGAACCTAAACCGGAGTTGATCTGAAACCAAAAGGGAGGGGAGGGTTATCTGATACGAAGTAACAATAACCTCCAATGAAGGTGTTCATGCCCAAGGAAAGATCCAAAGACTACTTCCATCGAGCATGACACGGTGCAGGATGAAGCAGAATCAGCAGGATGGTTCTTCAGTAAGAAGCTGATTCTTCAACAAGAATATGATGGAGGGCTGGTGAGCACGACTTAAGATCACCTTTTCTCCAAAAAGGTAATATCAAGAACTTTTCTTGATCGCTCCCACAGGTGGAGATCGAATTGGTATGGCAGCAAGAGCAGGGAGAAGGAGAAAGTGCAGTCAAACTGTGTTGTCTCTTTCTTTGGAATTCAGCAATCTAACAGATTTCTGTTGTGTACTGAGGGTTATCCATGCTCTCCTATTTATAGCCTTAGAAAGAGGTTCTCCGAATCCTATTAAGAGTTTCCTAATCCAAATCTTGTATTTGGATCTGGACTCTCTTTATGAGATAAGGATAATCCCTTATCATATTTGCAGATAAAGATTAACCCTCCTAAAAAGGATTCATTTACTATAAGTGTCAAGAAAAGAATGAAGATAATTTCCAAAAGTAGAAAAGAGATGAAAATAATATGGTCTTATTCAATTATTTCTCATTACAAAAGATGCATGTATTTATAAATGATTCCTACTTGGTATTATCAAAATAATGGGAATCAAAGTCATCATTAAACCACTTATTTGACAAGTTCAATATTACCGAGCTCGATGGGCTCGGATTGTTGATGATAGATGTGAACCGAAGGGCCTTGCCTGTAATCTGCGGCTAGGACCTCGAACTGGTTTTCTGCGAGCGGGAGCTCGAACTAAGACTGCTGAGGTGATGCGGGCCTGACCGTCTGGGAGGCCCCTGACCTGCCCGCGGACTGCGAGGCGGGGTTGACTGGTCTCTCCTTCCTGTCGTGGGATGAGGCTTGGCTTTTGGAAGGATTCTGGGTTTGAGAGGCCTCTCCCCGGCGAGGACGTTCGCTCCGACCGAAGGGCTTGGCCTGCTTCGAGGCCGGATGCCGAGGGGGAAGCGGCTGCTGGGCTTGAGGCAGTGAAGGGAACTACTATTGGTACTGGTACTGAGAAACTTGATGCAACACTTGCTGCTGGTAGAGTTGAAACTGCTGGAATTGTTGCATTTGATCTTGCATGGCTCGCATGCACTGCACCAGGTCTTCAAGCTGGTTTTGGTTGCTTACTGGGGGAACAACGGAAGGTTCAGTAAAGGTTGCTATGACCGCGGAAGGGAGTGGAGCGTTCACAGGTGCCACTATGTGAGGCACGTTAAGCAGGGAATTCCATCTACGGAGAGGGGGACGGTGAACTATCCGATGTAGACAGTGGGGAGTTGAGGTTGTTCCCCCGGAGCATTCTGGTCGGCTCCAGCGTTATTAGAGGAAGCCATGAATGCTGAGTTTTTTAGAGGGAGTTGTGGAGATTAGAGGAAGTCTTTTTGAAGCGATTCCCACATATGACGCCGAATGATGCTGCGCAATCCGGGCACTCCTAGTTGGCAGTTGACTGGCGTCTATTTGGCGGCGGACGGTACCTGAGAAGAAGATGGTGAAGGATTCCCGGGGGACTTGCCCGGTGGGAATACTCTGATGCTTAAGTTAGAACACCTGAGATAGCGGTAAGGAATGCATAGAGAGCTATGAGTGCAGGTAGCGCTAGATCAATGAAAGTTCGAGATTAGCTCAAGATACAAGATGCAAGATACCTTTTCCCCTTCGACCATGGGGCTCTTAAATGCAAGTGTTCTTGTCAAAACGGGAATAACCGCCACTGGCTCTCTGTCGCAGCTGTTATTTGTCAGGGCTGCACAGGTAACTGTTGCAGGGTACTGCCCAAACGGATGAGAGACACGACCCGGAAAGGACAGACATGCCACCCCCTGTCGAGGGACATGGGTGCAGTCTGCTAGGTTGGTAGGGACTGCGCTGTCAGTCAGGAGACGTTATGCAGTCTGATGGGTACGGTCTTGTCAGATAAGAAGCTTCCTGAGAACTCCGCGTCGTTTAACAGCGAGCTGCTTTGTAGCGAGCTATCCCATAGCGAGCTGCCTTGTAGGGAGCTCCTGGATGTGTCCCGAGGTGATTCTGCCTGAGGTTGCCTTTGGGGCAGTCTTTTTGCCTAAGTATTGGAGCGAGTTGGTTCTCTCAACTCGCGAGCTGGGATAGACTTGTCTTGGAGTATTCCCTTTCCACATGCCGGGGTCCTCATTCTGTGGCGAGATGTCCTGGGAGGACCTTAATGAGCTCGCTACTCAGTCGTAGCCAGGCTGTCATGCTGAGGTGTTGCTTACGCTGAGTCACGTCCACGTGTTGCCTTCTCAAGAGGTCGGGTCGAATCACCCTTCATCAATTGCCCCCCACTCCTCAAACTAAGGATTCTACACTAGCGCGAGGAGTTCATGGAGTGTGACGGGTGGATTTGACCCGACATTCAAACTTGATTGACCAATCGCATTAAATACACATGCGGAAGTCATGCAGCCGGCATTACCTTAATCATGGGAGACGTGCAGCCAGTCACATTTTAGTTTCAGAAGACGTGCAGTCAGCTTGACTGCGAACCGTCAGATTTGCCTTAATCTGGGCCGTTGGTTTTGTGGGCATAGTGGCTATAAATAGGAGGGCCCCAAGCCTCATTTCCTTCACGCCAACTTGCCTTGCCTTTGGATTCTGAGGTCGCGCCTTCACCTAGCTGGTCGAGCTCTTCTTCCGTTCACACCGTCTTTCCGGTTCAACTTTCCCTGGTGAGTCTTATCACTTTGTCGGTATGTCTGGGTACCCGTACAATAACTTTCCCCGGGATGGTGACCAAGATGACACCCCCTCGAGCTCAAGGGGAATTTGGGGGTAGGCTCCAGAGGTTCGTGAGGCCTCCGGTGAGACAGCTTCCACCTCCCGGGGTAGGGAGCTGGACAGCTTCGGTCCTTCCTCCATGTCGATGGAGAGACTTAGGACCTTGGTTCTTCAATTTAACCTTCCCAGAGACCTCATCTACAGTCTCCTTTCTGGTGACTATCCTTGGGAGCACAGTCCCGACGAGATAGTGATCTTCCAGGAACATCTCATCCCTGGCCTCCGTCTTCCTCTACATCCTCTTATAGTGGAGGTTTTGAACCACTTCAATGTTACTATTGACCAGCTTCACCCCAACTCAATCCGAAATGTAGTTGGGACTATATCTTTATTTTATGAATACTGTCTTCCCCTTAACCTTGACATCTTCTCCACCATCCTCTCTATCAAGAATGCTTCCCCTGGAGCGCCTCCAGAAAGGCGTTCCTATTATTTTTCTCCCCGTCCCGGCTTCAAGCTCCTGCACGAGCTGTTGAATAGCATCCCGACCTGGAAGCGGGACTATTTTGTAATTCACAACCCCGAAGGGTGGCCCTTCCCAACTCACTGGAGGGCCGCCATCCGAGATTCAGGTGTTGACTTGGATCCCAAAGTTCGAGAAATGCTGCAATCCTGGGCAGTAGTTGGCTTCCATTGGTCGGACTACTTGACTGAGGAATGTCTGGTGTAGACGCACGCCGCCTTCTGTCCAGCAACCAGAAGCGCAGGGCGAAGAGGTCGCGCCCTGACCAAGCTTCCACTTCCGGGAGCACTGAGTTCAAGGCTGCTGATCCAGCCTTCGTTTCTCCACCGCCTGAGGTCCCATCGGTCCCGTTCGAGGGAGTAACCACAGAAGGTGGCGCAGAAGAGCCATAGCTCCCGACGCAAGAGCAGTTCCCTCTGCCTTAGCAGTCCCACCCTTTCGCTTTCCCGCGGTTTCCCACCGGGGGGTGGGAAAGCGTCACTGACTTCACCGTGGCTTCACGAAGGAGCCGAAAGGCGGTCTCCCACGAGGAGGTCACCAGCTGGGGAGGGGTGGACCCCAAGCAGCTCGCCAGGCTAGCCTCCGCTCACTACATGGTGGTAAGTGACTATTTTTTTCTTCTTTTCCCTTCTTCTTCTTCTTCTTTGTTCTTTTTTTTTGACCTTGGCCTTTTGTTGGCAGGTGAACTCCGCCATCCACGCCATGGCCCTCCAGACCAACATTCACTCCGGCGATGCTCTCGTTCAGAGGTCAACCGTGCAGAAGCTCCAGGGTGAGCTCGATCGGGCCTGAGGTGAAGTCCTTCAGGCTCGAAAGGGGAGTGAGGCCTAGGAACTGCTCGTCCGGGACCAGGAGGCACAGATCGCCCGGCTATCTGAGGAGTGCGCTCGCTACCGGGAGGAGTCGTCAAGGGTGGCAGCGGAGAGGGAGCTTCTTCGCCAGCAGGTCCGGGACTTGGAGTCCACGCTTCAGGATCGGATTTGGAACTTCGACACCATGGTGGAGGCTGAGCGAGCTAAGGCAGTGTGCAACTTCAAGGGTCTGGATTTAAACTCTGCTGCTGGCTGGTCCGAAAGAAGTTCTCTGGGCTCAACCTTGACGGCATAACAATGAAGGGTCTGGATCCAGAGACGGTGGGCTTAGCGAAGGAGGAGGAGCCTGACTCTTCGGAGGATGACGAGGATGTGGAGGCGGTGGATCGTTGAGGCCGGTTGCTGCTCTTCTGTTTTCTTTTTCTAAATGGATTCTGGTGGTTCCAGGGGTGTTAGAACCCGGTTTTAAATATCTCTTTTTTGATGAACTCTCTTGGGCAGTTGGGTCCTACTTTTTATTTGTTTTCTGTTGAACTAACAACTTGGTTTTTTTGTTTATAGAAATTAGTAATGAAATGTCTTATCTTTTTCTGCTAAGTATTATGTGCTCTTTACTTTCTGCCGAAGCGATTTTATCACTTGATGAGAATAAAAATTATCATATTTTTATCCCCAAATATTCAGTCTTTTATACTTAATTAGTATTTAACTGGACTCATTATTCTTGTATTTCGATTCAGGGCATGAAAGAAGGCGGCAGGAGAAAAAACAAGGCAAATCGGATGATTTTGCACAATTTCGGCACCGTTCAGTAATCTGGGAATAACTCTGACATCCAGATTCCGATTTGAATGATTCAAGATGTGTCGGAAAGATAAGGGATAACTCCACAACTTTCATGTTTTGGGTTTTGACAGATTCGGTTTGCATCGAGTTCAAAATCGGGCCTGAAATCGGAGCAAATTCGTAGTAAAGCCCAGTTCACAACTGAAGCCCTATTCGCATAAAAGCCTTGTAGCAGCCCAATTTATTAAAGAAGCTCAACTCGAATTTGAGAATAAAGAGTCCTATCAGATTTAAATTTCAATTGTAATTCTAGAAAGATAAAAGATTGAGATTACTAGATAGGATAGGATAAGATTAGATCTAATTAGGAATTTCTATTTTTAAGATAGAACTCCTAAGGGGGGGGGGGGACTAGCTTTTGGGGGCATCTATCAATTACTGAAGCTCTCTCTGAAGCAATCAAGAAGAACATCAAGAAAGCTTCAAAAAAGAGATCAACAATGCAAGAAAGCTTCAAGAAGGAGGTGGCGGCAAGAAGAAGAGAGGATCTCAACTCCAAGGCAACATCATGAGTTCTTTTTTTCCTCTTGTTTGTTTTATTTTCTTTATCATGAATTGATTTCTTTATAGATAGTAGGGCTGTTCATAAGAATGCCCAACCCAACCAAACTGACCAACCCGGATCGACCCAATCTGAGTCGGTCGGGTTTTCATCAGTACCGGTCGGTTTCGGGTTGGGCAAATATATAAACTGATATATCGGGTCGGTTTCGGTTTTCTTGTGTGAAACCGAAACCAACTCGACCCGAACCGAACTAGTCTTCTACTAGTTCAATAGTTCCTAGTTTGAGTAGTTTCCTACTTAACATAACTAGTCTTCTACTAGAACTAGAAGGCCCATTAGTCAATTACAATTAGAATAGGCAATCTATCCTAGTTTCTAACTTTCTATAATCTTTTACACCAAATAGGTAACCCATTAGGCAATTACAATTAGAATTCAATTAAGTGTCCTTTTGTACAGGAGCAAAACTGAAACCGACTCAAATCGACCCTACCCGACTCAAACCGACCAGGTCAGTTTGGCCTATCAGTGGGTCGGTTTCGGTTTCCACCTCAAGTAACCCGATCATGTTGGGTCGGTTGGGAAAACCCCAATAAACCGACCCAACCCGACCCGTGAACACCCCTAATAGCTAGGGCTGTGGAAAGCCTAACCATGACAATGAATATATTTTTATTATGATTTATCCAAGATTGTGATTTCCATATAGTCTATGTGTTATTATGCTTAATGCGATTAGGAGTGGCAATCTCTTAATTGATTGGGTTTATGTGAATGAATCGGGAGAGGAATTCATATAATGGACTGAATAATTCATGCTGTGAATTGAATGGTATATAGGGATATATACACATGATTCATCTGAATATATAAGTTTTTCTTTGAACTTAATGCATTTCTATCTTGAGAACTCTAGTCGAGGATCGAAGGGTTACTTGATAGAAGTAGATTTGATATATTTTGGGAAAGAATATTAAATAAAATTGGAAAAACTTCAGCTTATGGAAATGACAAATTATCTTGGTTAATCTCATCCATTAATATTCATTGGAATGGGTAGGCGGACCAATGGTCCTAGCGATTTCAATTAATCGTTGCAAATTCAGTTATTGATTACCCTTGCTTTTATTTTCTCTTTCTGTTTTTAATTTTCAGTAGTTCTTATTGTTGGATCTGAATTTCGGTTGTCCAAATAATTAAGGAAGGTTGTAGTTCTAATACTTATTTTGTTAAATCCTCGTGGGAGCGATATTTTTATACTACTTGATAAATAGTGCACTTGCTAGGGGTATAATTTTAGCTATCATCACTCGAGCTGTCAGAGCTACCTGTACGAAGTAGGATCTTTCGGTAGTTTTTACCCCGAGCTATTCCTCCATACTTGAGGTAGTTTTCATGGTATACCCCGAGGTGGTTATCATAGTGAGCTCGACCCTTATCGAGTTCAACTATTATACCGAGGCGATCTACACTTCATAGGGCTCATGCCCGAGCTGCCTATGCCTTTGGTATTAATACTTAGCCATTGCCAATGAAACAGTTAGGTCTTTCACAGTGCCGAGGTCTTAGTTAGCTCGGCATTTTAGCCCTTAGGCTGAGGGAGTGACTCATAGTTCACTCTTGTAGTTCGCCCATGCCATGGAGGCGACTAGGTCCTATTGCACCGAGGTCTACGTTAGCTCGGGATTTTGGCCCTTAGGCTCTAGGAGTAACTTGTGGTCTACTCAGTAGTTTGCCCATGCCATGGAGGCGACTGGGTCTTATCGCGCCGAGGTCTACGTTAGCTCAGCATTTTGGCCCTTAGGCTCTGAGAGTGACTCGTGGTCTACTCAGTAGTTATAGGTAATATTGCCTTGAATTGACAATATTCCATGCCCGAGGTGCTTGTTTCCCTTTTAGGGTTTCAAGCTCGTATGTTCCTTCCCCGAACACTCGCTTTACACAGTAGGGCCCTTCCCAATTTGGCCCAAGCTTACTAACACCGAGCTCAGGCACCATAACTTTGCGAAGGACCAGGTCGTCGACCCAGAGGTTCCGCTTCTTGACCCTGGCATTATAGTACCGAGCTACTCTCTGCTGGTAAGCCGCGGTCCTAATATATGCGAGGTCCCGTACTTCGTCAAGTAGGTCGAGGTTAGTGCGTAGCTCGTCTTCATTCGCCTTGTCATCGTACGCTTCTAGTCGTAGCGAGGGAACCTCGATCTCAGCTGGGATGACTGCTTCGGTGCCGTAGGTGAGGTTGAAGGGGGTTTCGGCTGTGGCGGTCTTCACTGTGGTCCGATAAGCCCATAGAACACTGGGTAGCTCGTCTGCCCATAGTCCCTTAGCTCAGTTTAGCCGTGGCTTCAGTCCGCGGAGGATAGCTCTATTTGTGACTTTCGCTTGACCATTTGCTTGAGGGTGTGCGACTGAGGTAAAGTTCTGCCGAATTCCCATATCTTGGCACCAGTTCTAGAATTTAATGTCCTTGAACTACTTACCGTTATCAAAAATTAGTACTCGAGGTAACCCGAAGCGACACACTATATTTTTCCAAAAGAAGTTATGTACATTCCGAGCTGTGATTGTTACGAGAGGTTCAACTTCTACCCACTTGGTGAAATAATCAACTGCTACCACTAAGTACCTCCTCTGGCCCGTCGCTGGTGGAAACGGTCTGAGTTTATCGATCCCCCATTGTTCGAAAGGCCATGGGCTGGAGAGATACTTGAGGTCGGCAGCGGGCTGATGGTGGATATTGGCATGCTTCTGGCACTTGTCACATTTTCTGACGAGCTCGATCGCATCTGCTTTCATTGTTGGCCAGTAGTACCTCTGTCGTAGTGCTTTTTGGGTGTGGGTCCTACCCCTCAAGTGTCTGCCGCACATGCCTCATGAGTGTTGCGGAGTACGAGCTCGGCTTCGGAAGGTCGCAAGAAGCACAGGTAGGGGAGCGTGTAGGATCTTTGGTACAACCGTTCGTCTATCATGACGTATTTGGCCGCTTGACGCTCTACCCTTTTGGCGGCATTGCAATCTGCAGGGAGGGTCCCGTGTAACTAGAAGCTCACGAGCGGGTCAATCCAGCTCGACTATGCTTGAACGACGGGAGCGACTTCCTCTGCCCCCCTGAGAATGCTACACTGAGGCAGGTTCTCTATGTACATGGTTCTCATGGTGTTATCACTGGTGCCGGCTAACCGGGACAAGACGTCGGCCTCAGCGTTCTCCGACCTTGGTACTTGCCTGATGAAGTGTGACTGGAAGTTGAGCAGAGCCTCTCTTACTTTGGCTAAGTAGGCAATCATAGTTGGTTTGCGAGCTTCATATTCGTCTGTGACCTGATTAACCACAAGTTGGGAATCGCTGTAGATGATAATGTGCTTGGCTTTCATTTCTTTGGCTAGAGCTAGCCCGACTATCAACGCTTCGTACTCTGCTTCATTGTTGGATGCCACAAACACGAAGCATAGTGCGTACTCCAGTTTTGTGCCACTTGGGCCGTGCAAGACTATCCCAGTTCTGCTGCCCTGCTGGTTTGAGGAGCCATCTACGTGAAGGATTCAGGGCTCCTCATCCCAGTTCGCGCTTAGCCTAACTAGGAGAGATGCCGCACTGGTTACTACCTCACGGTGCTCGAGCTCAACCGGCCTGGGAGCTTCGGGCTCGCCCAAGCTGGGGGCCTTGTGCTCGACCAGCTTGGGGACTTCGGAGCTGAAAGTGCATTCCACAACGAAGTCTGCTAAGGCTTGGGCCTTGATAGCAGTTCGAGGCTTGTATTGGAGGTCGTACTCACTGAGCTCAACGACCCACTTCGTCAGTCTACCGAAGACCTTGGGCTTGAGTAGAACTTGCCTCAGAGGTTTGTTGGTGAGGACGATGACAGTGTGAGCTTGGAAGTACGGACGGAGCTTCTGAGCTGCGATAATTAGTGCATAGGCCAACTTTTCTATCTCTGGATATCTCGTCTCCGTTCCCTGCAATACTTTACTAACATAGTAGATAGGTCGTTGGACCCAATCTACATCTTTTATCAATACCAAGCTGACCACCTTGTCACTAGCCGAAAGGTACAACTCTAAAATATCGCCCTCCTCGGGCCGGGTTAAGACCGGTATACTAGCGAGGTACTTTTTGAGCTCATCAAATGCGAGTTGGCATTGTTCGGTCCACTCAAAACCTTTGCTCTTGATTGCCTTGAAGAAAGGCAGGCAGCGGTTTGCCGACTTGGACATGAAGCGGCTCAGAGCAGCTATTCGGCCATTCAGCCTCTGAACCACCTTCATTTTTCGGGGTGGTCTCATGTCTAGGATGGCCTTTCTTTTATCCGGGTTAGCCTCAATGCCACACCAGTTAACGATGTACCCCAGGAATTTACCTGAGGTGACACCAAAGACACACTTATTCGGGTTTAATTTCATGTTAAATCTACGCAAAATTTCAAAAACTAAATAAGTTTTGTATTAAATCATGCGACAATTGGGTCTTGACGACCATGTAGTCTACATAGCATTCTATTTTTCTGCCAATCAATGGCTCAAAAAATTTATTCACAAGTCGCAGAAAGGTTGCCCCAGCATTTTTCAACCCAAAGGGCAAGACCTTGTAACAGTACAGGCCATGCTCGGTCATAAAGGCAGTCTTTTCTTCATCAGCTGGGTCCATCCTGATCTGGTTGTAGCCCGAATAGGCGTCTAGGAAGCTCAACAACTTGTGCCCTGAGGTCGCGTCCACCAGACGGTCGATCTTGGGGAGTGAGAAGCAGTCCTTTGGGCAAGTTCGATTCAGGTTGGTGTAGTCGACACACATGCGCCATTTACCATTAGCCTTTTTTACCAGAACGGCATTGTACGGGGAGGGGGTTGCGACCACTAAGAAGTCGTGGTTGAGCCTCACAATGCTAGGCTAGGTGCCAACTTCCACAGGTACTGTAATCCTTCCCAGGGGCCTGACTTCCTCTCCCCTGAAGCCTACCAGGGGAGTGTTCGCGGGCTTCAGGTCGCTTTCTTGGAGCAGGAGCTAGTCGAATGCTGTTTTGAAGAGGATATCCGCCGAGCTGCCGGAGTCGACAAGGACACGCCTGACTTCAAAGTCATTAATCTTTATCTTTATGACGAGTGCGTCATCATGGGGGTAGTGAACTTGCCCGGTGGGAATACTCCGATGCTTAAGTTAGAACACCTGAGAAAGCGGTAAGGAATGCAGAGAGAGCTAAGATTGCAGGTAGCGTTAGATCAATGAAAGTTCGAGATTAGCTCAAGATACAAGATGCAAGATACCTTTTCCCCTTCGACCATGGGGATCTTAAATGCAGGTGTTCTTGTCAAAACGGGTGTAACCGCCACAGTCTCTCTGTCGCAACCGTTATTTTCCAGGGCTGCGCAGGTAATTGTTGTAGGGTACTGTCCAATCGGATGAGAGACACGACCCGGAAAGGACATACACGCCACCCCCTGTCGAGGGACGTGGGTGCGGTCTGCTGGATTGGCAGGGACTGCACCGTTAGTCAGGAGACATGATGCAGTCTGACGGGTATGGTCTTGTCAGATAAGAAGCTTCTTGAGAACTCCACGTCGTTTAACAGCGAGCTGCTTTGTAGCGAGCTGTCTTGTAGGGAGCTCCTGGATGTGTCCCGAGGTGATTCGGCCTGAGGTTGCCTTTGGGGCAGTCTTCTTGCCTAAGTATTGGAGCGAGCTGGTTCTCTCAACTCGCGATCTGGGATAGACTTGTGTTGGAGTATTCCCTTTCCACATGCCGGGGTCCATGAGGTCGCGCTGTGGCGAGCTCATTCTGTGGCGAGGTGTAATGTAGCGACCTGTCTTGGGAGGACCTTAACGAACTCGCTACTCAGTCGTAGACAGGCTGTCATGCTGAGTCACGTCCATGTATCGCCTTCTCAAGAGGTCAGGTCAAATCACCCTCCATCACTTATGATCAGGTTCTTACTTCTATAGCTGATGCAAATGGGCACATTTCTACAGAAGTGATGGAACGTCTTACAGCAGATGCGGCAGTAGAACCTTATGATTCTGTTAGGTGTGCATTTATGTCATATGGGAGTTGTGCATTAGACTTAGCTAAAGGTTGGAGGTATAGGAGCTGGATGTGGTATGGGGTTGGCCTTTCCTTGAAAACCACCATTTTTGGTGGTGGTGGCAGTGGTTGGGAATCTTGGACATCTGCTTTGGAAAAGGACGCAAATGGGAATTGGATTGAACTTCCTCTGATAAAGAAATCAGTCACCATGCTCCAAGCATTGTTGTTAGATGAGTTTACATGTAATAATATTAAACTCATATATATAATGAAATGTAAATTACATATTATATTTATATTAATTAATAAAAAAATTACATATAATTTTAAGCTCATATGCATGTTTGTCTACAATTAAGTGATTAACACTGCTCTGATCCTCAAGACATTTTCTTAATAATAATTGTTGTGGTCATAAAGAGGTTATGGGAGTACATATATAGAAGTTACTCATGTCAAAGGTCTAGAGAATTTGGGCTCACCATACTAGGTGGGCAGGTTGCCAAGTGTCCCCAATGTGCTTGTGTTTAGTAGATACAGTTGAAGTTATTTATTCACTATTGGTATGTGGTTGTAGTAGTGCACTAGTTTTAGATCTCCTTATTGCTTTCAATCCCATACTTCATTATGGAGAAATGAAACTAATTTTGAGCTAATGCTCTGTAGTGTCCTTTCACCTATTTTGAACATGCCTATTTCAGAGTCCAAGAGACAGAGGGTGTTGTTGCATCTTGTGTTCTTTATTCTGAGGTTGGTTTCACTTATGGTTTTAAGGTTCAACATATTTCCAAACATTTTCTGTATAGGAGAGTATCTTCTCTCTCCTCTGTGCATGTATGTATCTCTCACTTTCTGTTACTGACAAGAAAATATTATTGGCTCTGTGGGTCACAAGTCAATAATTGAACTCAATGTTGCTAGATTCAGACAGGATGTAAAATTGTTTTGTTACTAGGTCATAGACTGAGCGGTCGAACCAATAGGTTGACCCAATGACCTGTGACATCATACTTAAGCATGTAATATGCATTTCATAGTATTTTTATTAGTAATTGTAATAACATATTAATTCTACAAAATCTGATAGAACATTCTTTACTGTTCTTAGTTCCCAGAATAGCCAGTCCCCTTGACCACATCACACATAAAAGAGACCCAAAATAGTTGATCCTTTTATATCCTTTGTTTGGCTAGGGTCTCAGGAAAACCATTTGTTGATCGATTAACTTATTTGAATTTGGCATTTATCTCTCTTCTATACATTTTCTTGTTTTACTATGAATAAAATAGTAGCTTGACATATGCAAACTTGCACATGGCTCAATTACTTTTTAGCAACAAAGGTAAATTCAACCTGCATGGGTGGTTCGTTGAAAATTATCTGGTTTTCACAAAACCATCTGAGTCAGTAATGGTTCTACCAAGTTTTCAAAAATTAAAAAACTGGTATATGAAAAAATTGGAAACCTTATTGGTTTGCAGGTTAATTGGTTTGACTATTGACCAATAAATTACTTTTTCTTCTTTCGCATATTGGATATAGAATTTTGATATCTGTGTACAAGAATGCCTACCAATAAATACACTTTGATGTTGAAAATGTCAAATTCTTTTCTTTATCTTTCCAACATTTAGCCTTTCATTTTGTTTGTTTTTCTTGAGTTTTACATATAAGAACCATATTGATGAACTACAAAAGACATTACTTATCTATGGATATGTCCCTTCATCCCTTCAAGAGGACAACATTATGTTCTAAAGCTGTAATCTTGGCAATCTGAGGTAGGGATGCAAACGGATTGGATCGGATGCAAACTGATCTAACATTGCTCATGTCGGATTCGATCCGATTCAAAGATCTGATCAGATCTGATAGGACTCGATCTGAATTCGAATTCTATTGGTTTTTGGATCTTTGGACCTGATTTGATTCAGCTTGTTTTCTTTAAAAAATAAAATATACCAATTTGAATAAATAAAAAAGAAAAAATACAAGTATATTATAATTATTTTCATCACATATATACATGTTTTATAAAAAAATTAATAATATAATAAATTTATAAAAATGATCCGATCCATTTGCACCGCTAATATGAGGGCATTAGGTATAGGTAGGCTTTTAAAAACTTTGCAAGTGAAGTCTTGGTGATGTACCCTAGTCCTATAGGCATTGACAACTTCACTCGTGTTGAACTGTTGTCCTTAAAGGGATGAGATTGACTACATTACAATTATTTAAGACAAAAATATAAGTCTTGTATTTAAAATATGTGAGAGCAAGGCACTGACAACCTCCACTCAGGCTGGACTATTGTCTTTCTTAAAGGGTTGAGGTTAACTACATTATAATTATTTAATACCGAAAAATATAGGTATTTACCTTTGTAAATTATGTGAAGAAAAGGAAGTGAAGAGGAGAGAAGAGAAACAAAAGAGAAAAGAGAAAACATTTGAGCCAAGAATGCCCTCTTTCATTAAATTATATTAATAAAGAATAAAAGGACAAAAATACCCTTATTTCAAAATACAATGAAATAATCAAATCACCCCCTTATGCTGAGCTTAGATATTTATCATGCCAAGGTTGTTAAGAATATTGTCAGTTTTGGTTTTAACATTCTCTTTTTTAAGAAGTTGGTTCTTAGATTTTATTAAGGGTGGGAAAACTTCATCAATAGTAACTTTCTTCTTTGTTATGTTGATCGTGTCAATATGTTTTGTCCTATCATGTTGAATGGGATTATGAGTAATACTGCTGGCAGCCTGGTTGTTGCAATATAACCACATAGTAACTTTCTTCTGGTACTTATGACACAGCTCAACTATCTCTTCCCCAGATAGCTCGGTCGGTTCGAACATATTTATTACCTGCTCAACCTCATGCCACTTTCCTACCAAAAGAACCATCACTTTATACTCCGATCAAGCCTTCCCTAGAGAAGCTCACCTCACTATCCAACCTATCATTGGGCAGCCTAACCCCAGATGCACTACCAGACATTGTGAGAACTAGGATACTCACCGGAAAAAAAGTGAAGGAAGACTGAAGATGGCAACGACAAGACTTAGACCAACAGAAAACAGAGCTCGGACTAACAGACCAGATCAGCTCGTAACCTTCTTTGATCAAGCACTACTCAGAAAACTCCAAAAGAAGAATAGAATGAGTGGGGACCCCATACTTATAGCACGCCAAGCGCAGAATGATGGTGCAGAACACATTGACAACTTTACTACAACTAGTAGCACACGCGGGAAGCTTTAAAATTCAAATTTGCATGCCCGCTGAAGCGCACCCCCTCTTTTTCTTTCAAAATCCGCCGAGCACGCCCCTTTTTGAAATTTGAAAAATGGGTGCGCACCTCTTTGAAATCCTTCCCGTGCGCACCCTCTTCTCCTCCCAAATTCGAAATTCAAAAATGAGGCTGCTATTCACTCAACTTGGAACCGAGTTACAAAGTGAGCCGAACGACCTATGAGCCAATTAGACCAATTACCCTTACTAAGAGCTACTCTCTTCGCCGAGCTAATGTTGGCTCGAGAGTGGGGGGCAATTGATGAGGGGTAATTTGGTCCTCCCAATCGTTTAGTGACACGTGGCTTTCGGATGACACCTCGATGCTGAATCAGTAGACCAGCTCAGTAAGTTAGCTTGGAGCACCTCACTCAGGCCGACCTTCACCTCAGCAAGGCCGAGTTGGCAGGCCCAGTAAGATTACGGTGACCTATTCCAAGAGTCGGCCGAGCTAAGGGGACTGACTTGCTTCCACCGAAGATGACACGGTGAAGGATGAAGCAAAATCAACAAGATGGTTCTTTAGCAAGAATCTGATGGAGGACTGGTGAGCACGACTTCAGATCACCTTTTCTCCCAAAAGGTAATATCAAGAATTCTTCTTGGTCGCTCCCACAGGTGGAGATCGAATTGGTATGGCGGCAAGAGCAGGGAGAAGGAGACAGTGCAGTCAAACTGTGTTGTTTCTTTCTTTGGAATTCAACAATCTAATAGATTTCTATTGTGTACTAAGGGTTAGCCCTGCTCTCCTATTTATAGCCTTAGAGAGAGGTTTTCCAAATCCCATTAGGAGTTTCCTAATCCAAATCTTGTATTTGGATCTGGACTCTCTTTAAGAGATAAGAATAATCCGTTATTTGCAGATAAAGATCAACCCTCCTAATTTAGTTATGAGTTTCCTGATCCAAATCTCTATTTGGATGTGGACACTCTAAGTGGATAGGGATAATCCCTTATCCTATCTACTGATCTAAATCTCAGAACCGCCCCTTTTTAATTAATCTCATTAAGCTAATTCGAATTGGGCTTTAGGCCCATTAAGTCCATCTGCTCACTTACCTCCGGAACTGCTGCCTAATTGGATATCCTTGTATTGCATGGGACCCAAGCATTGATCTACACATCAGCCACATAGGTTCAGCCCAGCCTCTGTTACAAGCCTGGCCGAATTCACTGTAGGAGACAGTGAATCGCTAAGTCCATCACCATGGGCTCTTAATGGGCCCAACATTTACACTAAATGGTCCCTGGGTCAAGCCACCTTATAAAAACCCAATGACTGTGGGCAGATGCAAGATTAGCCCATTAGGTAGTACCCTCAATGGTCTTACACTTAACCTCTCAGCCCATAATGATCAAACACTGTTTGACAAGAGAGGACCTCTTCCTCGGCTGCAAGGTACAGTGCTGCACTCTATACTTACATGGATCCCGAGAATTAAAACATTTTGTAAACATTTTGAAACCATAATATATATATGTATATCTCTATATAAATATATTTTGCAAAACAAATTTCAACGGTTGAAATCAACTGGCGGCAATTTAGGTTTCCATCAAAGAGGGTCCATCCCTAATCATTCACTTTGTCCGACAAAGGGGTTGATCCTGTCACTATGATCACCCACTCAGATGAATTCTCAGACTGTCCCAACATACCTAGGTTTTGACCCCCTCTAAGGATCTCACTGATTGGCGTATCAAAGACAACCCAATCCGACACCTAGTGTAGTATCATAATCGAGTTTAGCGGTCAGGTGTAACATTCCAGTTTTGCTCATCTATCTCCAAGGTCTGGGGTAATACTGGAATTCTGGTACGGTTCAGGGTTTCAAGAATACCCACACTGCATGTACCTCAGGTCTCACCCTGGTAGCTGAGACAATCCATCCCAACCAACTTGGCGGCACATCAGTGTCAGACTTGACAGGATAAATCTCCCCAGATCTATCCAACGACTGTGAAGATTCTAAACTAATACGAGTTTCATATGTGTCCAGTTTAAGGGTATTACACAAAAACATACCATAATAACATGAATCAAATATGTACTTTATTCATTTACATTAAATGTCATAATATACATCATTTTGATTGGAGCTAAGGACTTACACTGTCCAACATAAAGAACTTCTCGAGCATCTACTGACTTGAGCATCGGAATACCCTCCCGGGTAAAAGACACCTGGGCACTCTCATCTTCTTTCCCTTATAGCAGACATCATCTTGGCCCAACCAGATTGGCATCCAGCCATAGTCCGAGTCATTGTACACGAGAGAGCATCTAGATTGCACGACATCAGGTCACTTCCTTGTTCCCATGATCTATAGGGCCGTCTTTAGGATAATTTATGTTCTCTCCAACGATTAGTCCTTTGTTTGCAATGGTCATGGCCCTTGGATGACTAATGTTTTTTGCAACAATCATTTTCTGGTTGATATTAACCGTCACTTCCCGATTCAGATCAATCATGTCCTCTGTATTAGGATTAACCAATGATCCTTCTTTTGGATCACCCGTTGCTTCTTCTGTTGTTTTCTGAAGCTCAGGATCTTCCTAGTCTTCCAAAACGATGATCTTGTTAATGGTATTCCAAGTTTGCAGAACCCGATCTGGGCCAGGTTGCCACACAACCACCCCTGTAATTGCTTTGAGTATGAATTTGTATTGGATAGCCTTCCCAATAGGTATGTCCTTTTCAACATAAAAGAACAAATATATCAGAATTCAACAATCAAATAATATAGCATTCTAATCCCCACGATTGCCAGCACGACAAAAGACATGCCCAGAGAACATAATAGTCTTCGATGGTCCCATTGCGGCAAAGACCTGTGCGACCCATCTGGTCTCCGAAGATCAAAGTCCGACCCTCAGCTCCGCTACTCACTAAACTGCACCCGTGCTGCTTCGCTCGAACCCAAACTAAAGAAAAGTCGTTCCACCGTCATCTTCCCTTACCAGATATCCATTTCCTAGGTTAAATAGATTTTAAGAGAAAAAAGGGCAATAAAAGAAAGATAAAAAAAGTTTAAAGGAATATTTTGATAATTTAATACTTTTTGTCATTTGAATTAACGATTATGAAGTTTTCAAGAGGTCTTTGTCGCAAAAGAAAAAGTACAGGGGGACTTTATCGCTGACCCCATAATACAAGGGGGTTTAATTTACCCTTTATCATATACAAGTTCGGGAGGAAGGATGTCACGTGCCAAAGACAGAGGACGCTTAGGCAATTATAAGAAAATATAAAGAAGGTTTAAGCAATTTACTCGTAAAATTATATATATATATATATATATATATATATTAAAGTCGTTAAATGTAGCACCTTTGAATATTCATCTTCAAATACATATTAACGGAAGCGAGAGAGCCTTGGAGATATAATTATGACAAGGAAAATAATTGTGAAATGGAAGAAAAGTAAAAACTTAAAATTTCAATCGAACATAAAGCAAAAGATGATTTTGCTATATAGGGCCACGTGATAGTAGCATCTGATCAAGGTCACATAACCAATCACAACTGCACACGTTAATGTCCTGCATCCAAACACTCAACGATAATGTATTCCTCGCACGGCTGTGTATCGGTAATGAATCACAATTGGACACGCCAGTGTTATATATACACCACATGTATGCTAGTGTACGTGTTCATTTCTGATTGGTTAAGCAGCCTAAGATACACAGTGGAAGGGAATAAAAGAAAGATTCTGAAAGGGAAAAAATGTATCAAGCTTTTACATCGAAAATTAATATAAATTAATCACGGTAAAAAATTAATATAAATTAACCACATTTACTGTATCTATCCGTACATGAGATACAGTAATAAATTAAAACTTGTCAGGAGAGTGGTGGCCACAAGAATCTTTTAATAAGAATTCATACAGAAGGGAACAAAGCGGATGAGGCTGTATTTCTATGGAGCATAAAGGCGTTAAGTCATCTCTTTCTCTCTCATGGTGCATCTTCTCTACTCATTAATTTTACTGTTTCAAGCTGGCAAACAGAATGAGACCTATCAACTCCCTGTACGTTTCTTTCCCTCGTCCATGGTCATCAATGACTCTTTCAAAATGGAATTCTGGATGAATGATAGCCATTTCACTTATTGGTTAGTTAAAACTTAAAATAAAGAGTCCAATGATGCATTTATTAATAATTATTATGTTAAATCAAAATTTCAATCAATTATATTTAAGATATGATATTATTTATTTATTTTTTATCGATTCATAATATACTTTACAAAATTTAGTTGTAACTTGTCATTTAATCATTGATTCATCACTGGATTCCAAAACACCAGACTACACCGTCAGATCCAACTAAATTAAATTCAGGCTTTTCTTGCTTTTCACATTCAGAAAAGGGGTGGATTGGAGGGGGGGGAGTCGATTAAGTGAATTTACCCAAATGATTAAAGAGTCTTAATCCCTATTATTTGAGATCTGATACTCAGTCCAATTCGATTGCACAGAGAACAATCATCAGAAAGCGATGGACTACCTTTTGCTTTGTCTTCTTCAAAAATGATAGAGGGCAACCCCAACTCAGTCGCAAACGGCTGTTCTCTAAAAGCCATTGCTTTTGTCATTTCTGAAATGTTTTACCGTATAAAATAGCCCGAGCTAGCTATAATAAACCGCCCCTGAGAACTGCGAACCACCACCGTCATGCTTTATTAAGCCATTTTCCTGTCAAATTATAACTTCTAAAATCATTAGGGTAGGGATAAACAGGGCATATCCCTAATGAGATGCAATTTCCCACAACTTAAATAATTTCTTCATTTAAAATTTTTCATAAACCACCTCTCTTATTTGCCCCAAAATTATCTTTAATTCCTATTTATCCTTTCCTCTAATTTTTATCTATATCTATCTAAAGAAAGTTTGGATTAAAAAATTTAAGAATTATTTAAATATTCTAACAAATTTATATAATAATTTAAAATATTTATTGAAAATAAAAAAATAATTTTATGTTTTTACAAAATATATCATGAAATTATGTACCAACAATTTAAATTATGTTTTTTCTGGATTATCAATTTAAATGTTTTTCAAATATTTAATAATACGTAATACCTTTAAATAAATAAATTAAAACAACAAAAAATTTTAAATATTTTTTAGATTATTTAAATATTTATCATAACTATATTTTAAATAGTTAAATAACAGAACTAAGTAATAAATTTTAAAAAATTCTTTAAAGTAGAAAAATAATTATAACATAATATTGAGATTAATAATTATTTAATATATTACAACATTAATATAAAATTATATAATATTAGTAAAATTATTATTTTATGGATAAATAAATTCAATAAATAATTAATATTTTAAAATTTAAATATTTTACATATTATTTAAGTATTTAAATAAATAAATATATTAAATAACAAAATATTTAACATAACTAGATTTTAAATAGTTAAAATAAAGAAATTATGTAATAAATTTAAAAACATTCTAAAAAGTAGAAAAATAATTATAACATAATATTGAAATTAATAATAATTTAATATTTTTACTTAATATTGTAAATAACTAATTTCACTTATATCAAGTAATAATTCGAGAAAATAAATTTCAAAAACATTAATATTTATTAATAATAATTTTAATTCTTAATCTGTATTTATTATATAACTATATATACTAAAATTAATATTTATTGTATTTAAGTAATTATTTATTTTTTTTGTGATAAATGTGTTTTCAATGATTATGTTTAAGATTATCTTGTTTTGATTTAACAGAAATTTTTCAATAATTATGGGAGATTAAACTACCATTATTGAATTTTTTAAATTTAATTGTTGTACTTATTGTATTTATTGTATTTTTGTTATAACTTATTAATTAATTGATATTTATTAGAGATTAAACTATTATTTGAGATTATAATATTTATTGACTAAGTTAATATATTTTTAGTACTTATTGTATTGTAATTTTGTAATTATTGTATTTTTCATTATCAATATATTTTTAATAATTGTGTGTTTTCGCTATAATTTTTTGATAATTATTGGAGATTAAACTATTATTATTTATCGGAGATATGGCTATTAATTTAGATAAAATTCTGAGTGCTCATGAGTTGACTCAGACATGTCGTAGGCTATCTGGCTAACCAAATTGACCTAGTCAGGTTGGGGAGTTGGTCAGTTGAAGCAAATTGACCTTTTGTGAAAACCGGCCCACTCAAATTGTATCAACTTGGGTCGGTTTTCACAGAGGGTTAGTTGGTGCAAAAGATATAAACTTAAAAATTTAATTTAATTTTAAAACTTATAGTGCAATTGTAGGTAAATGGTGGTCACTTAGACCATCAGAACAGAAGAGGTGTCAAACTAATACTATGCAAATGCCTGTAATGAGTCCATAACTCATCACACATATGCATTGAGTTCATAACTTATCTCACATCTGTGATAAACTCATTGATGAAATAGGTTGCGATCAACTTTGGACCCGTACGGATTTGCGATGAGTTTAAATCCATCGTAGAACCGCGATGAGCTTTGATCCCGCGCGGACTTGCGATGAGTTTAAAGTCATCACATAATCGCAATGAGTGTAGACTCATCGACCAACTCGAGTTGAGTTTGATCAGATTGTTTATTAAAAAGTTCAAATATAAAACAATTATATACTCTTATGTATTTCTATTGTTTAACTTTCGCTTAAAAAAGCACAGGTCCCCATCACCATGCCTTTCCTTGCCCTATTATTTCCACCCTGCATTCTCTTTGACTTTTTTCGCATCTCCCATTTCCACCACTCCCATTAAGCCATGTCACCCAACTACCTAAAAATATTCATATAATCTCTCTCCTAAGGTATCTCATTTAAATCAATAGGAAAGTATCATGTTGCCCCACTCTCTAATGAATTCCTAAAATGCACCCCCTCAATCTATATACACTCCCTCATTTAAAATATTCATATTAATTAATAAATAGTTAAATACGGTTAATATTTAATCCCACCCATATTCAGTGAGTACTAAATAGTATTATTACCAAAAGTTAATAAATACGGTTAGTAAATTACAAAAAAATTAATAAATATTGTTATTAATATACTCATTAACAACATTTTATAGAAATTGAAAACTTTTTAACTAATTTCTATAAAATTGAGAATTATATTTAATAATTATCAAAAAGTATAAAACTTTAGTTATTGTTATTTTTATAATTAATAACCAAATACAAATGGGGGAACAAAATATTATAATGTTAGAAAATGAAATTATTAATTAATTTATATTGAAAAATAAAAGATAAATTAGTGTAATTTTGTTAGTAAACTTCCAAATAAAAAATATTAAAAAAATTTCAATAAATCCCCATAGTTACACAAATGTAATAAAATTTTCATAAAACTACATTTTCGTAAAATAACATTTTTGAAATTAAAAGATATAAAGTATTTGAAAGTTTATTTAAAAGGCATTAAATAATTATTGAGAATATTCTGGAAATTTTAGGAAAATTTATTACATTTGATAGATTTTGGAAAACCATTGAAAATTTATGTAATTTTCATTGCAAATTATTGAAAATTATTAAAGATAAATGACTATGGGAAATGGAAAACTATAATTTAAACAAATAATTACACAAATTATTAAGATAAATTAGTATAATATTGGAAAAAGGAAATTATTGGTTAGTTTATATTAGAAATTATAAGATAAATTACTATAATTCTATAAGTAAACCATTTAAAAAGAAAATAAATTATTTAATAAAAATTTAAATAAATTTGAGTAAATTTTCAAAATTACACAAGTACAATAAATTTTCCAAAATTTTCATAAAATTATATTTTTCAATATTAAAGGCAATAGTGTACTTTTAGAAATTTACCATGTGGTTGATACTTAACATATCATTTTGATCATTTCTATCTTCAAATTGAATATTGGGTTGACGGGGACCGTGTTTTCGAAACTTGATCAAACCAGATGGTTAGACTAAAAAATTGGGAACCAGACATCGTTTCACCTCAAAACCACTTTTTGTCCAAAAACTGTTTATTTGGTTAGCGAACTACTGACATGGGCGGTTAAGCCATCAACCCGAACAACAATTTTTGGTCTTTTTTTATTTTTCTAATTTTTTTTTTGTCAGGGTGGGTCATCTATTCGACAGACAGACCGTTCGACCCTAGAATGGTTCCCTATCTAGTCCAATTTTAAAAACCTTGGACGGGGAGTGGGTGCCTTGCCTTGAGCTTGGCTAGGTGTGCGGCATGGCCTGGCCCATGGACCATCCTGACCCATGGCAGGGCATGGGCTCGAGCCGTGGGTCGTGCTGAATCGACCCCCTAAATTATCATAGAGGGAGCCACGACCCTGAACGCCTTGTGGGCCAGCACGACACAACTCACACTTTGTGCGGGCCACATGCAGGTCGTGTCGTGCTGACTCAACATGACCCAATTTATGCCTCTATTTGAACCTGCCCAATACTGGGGATAGGGTAGGGAAATTCGAGGATTCTCCATCCTTGATGAGGAGAGGGATGCTTTGCCCCTGAACTCGCTCGGCATTGAGGAGTGGTTACCTTGCTCTGAACTCGCGTGTCACTGGGGACATGGCAAGGATGGGGTTGAGTGTCTTAACAATGGGGTGCCCTGCCCTGAATCCACCCCGTTGTCATGCCTATATAATTGTTAATTATTAGTGGAGTTAATAAAAATGTTAACTTTTATAATTATTTTTATTTATTTTAAAATTAATCAAAATTTCATTTAAAAATATTAAAAAGAACAAAAATTATTAAAATTACTACAAATTATTGATAAAACTAAATTTATTAAAAATATTTATTCATATTCTATTAACAATAGTTATTTTTTATAAATCAACATTTAAATAAAAAAATAAAATTATTAAATTTTTCAGATTTTACCGTAAATCGCACGGGTCCCTACTAATTAATCAAAATTTCATTTAAAAATATTAAAAAGAACAAAAATTATTAAAATTACTACTACACATTATTGATAAAACTAAATTTATTAAAAAATATTTATTCATATTCAATTAACAATAGTTATTTTTTATAAATCAACATTAAATAAAAAATAAAATTATTAAATCTTTCAGATTTTAGCGTAAATCGCAGAGTCCCCTAGTAGATGTGATTGTAAAACCGACGACAAATGCTTCAAATGTGCATATGGCTGAAATGAGTGATGAATAGCATACTCGAACAAATCCAGGGTTTCACAAAACAGTCAGAAATATCATCAATTTTGTTGAGAAATAACATCTGTCCTTTAAAGAGAGAACGTGGCCCAGTCGGCTCTGCCTCTGACTTTATTGCCCAAGGAACATGCAGCCAACTACCGAGTTTAAGAGTTTAACCCATGATTATGGGAAAATTTTGGCTGTTTTAGCCTTTTGGGAGAGAGTACTCTCGTGGATATGACTTGTTATCAGATGCAAAAGCCAGAAATTTTTTCCTTCCATGCTTTATGCTTATTATACTTATCAAGAGAATTTTTCTACCAAATGCACCTTAATAGAAAATGAGAAGTAATCTTAGGCTGCGTTTGTTTGTGATAGAAACACCGAACTGGTGTATTGTATGCCGGTTCGCGTTTTGCGAGCGTTTATTTAAAACGTAAAAAAGTAATGATTATCAAAGTAAAATTGAGTTTTCTGACAATTTTATACTCTAAAAAGAGAATATTACTGTACCTATTTTTTGGATACAAATTTGTATTCATTTGATAATTAACTTTTTAACCAAAGATGAGGCATTAGAGCAGTTAATGATGGGCCCACACCTTTGCATCGATTTCAAACAAATAGGATGAATACAAAAACAGTTTAAAATGTGAATTGTGTTTGCATTCATGAACCGAAAGTTGGATAAATATGTAGTGTACATATTTGCATTTGCATTGCAAACAAACGCAGCCTTATCAAACACTCCTCTTTAAAATACCTCCACCAGAGGAGACAAAAATGCCCATTTTAATAGTAGACTCTTATGATTAAAATGATCATTAGCTTATTTACCTAGGAAATAAAAAGAAAAACTTACTTAGATGACGAACAAGACCTAAAAAGAAAAGTTATTATCACATCAATTGGATTTTATTAGTTTTTTTGTTAAAACTTGTGATTAAACTTGACTACGATACGTGAAAGTCGCTCTCATTAATACGTATTGTCGATGAAGATGATAATCAGGAAAAGAAGCCACTTATATCCATTTGTGCTTGACCGTAAAATTATTGAGGTAATTTTACAAATTATAATATATTTATTTATTTGAATTTTGTTATTCAATAAATCTATCACTTTCAGGTGATAGTAAAATTATTTAAACATCCATAATTTAACAATGTACATAAAATAAAATAAAATGCAAAACAGGATCCATGTAAAAGACCCCATATGATTTTGACAATGCTTAGATCATAATGAAGTGAGAGGGTTATAATGGGTCTTATGGACTCCCTTTCAAAACTAGTTTAGGGGGTTCATCCTATCTGTATGTTCTATTATGAAAGGTTTTACTATATATTAAATTTAAAGCCCTTAAAAGCAAAAATCATGGGTCCACAGAGCATGGACATCAGAAATATATTTTATGCTTTATATTGATCATAAAGAGAAATTCTAGATGTGAGGCTGAGATGCCATAGACTTATGGTGTTCCCATGGTTCTTGCGGACATCTCATCTCATAATTATTCCAAAATCCACCGTTGGTCTTATATCAAACTTTCATGATTCAATCCTTTTCTTCTGGCTCCTTCCTACCAGACTTATTTTCAGATGGTCCATTATATCGTCAATGATATCTGAAGCACGTGTCAGAAAAAACAGCAATAATGTTGCTATGGTCAATTTTGTTGTTGGCATAGAATAATAAATGGACTAGCGAAGGGGCCCTGCTTTACTTAGCCAAAAATTGTTGAATCCGTTAATGAATTGTTGATCTAAATAGTTGAATTATTGACATGTTCATCTGTTTAATGGTTTTTATCTGTTTTTTATTTTTTTAATCGGCCATCTATGCAGCTGTTTTCATTTTATCCTAATTTTGGTTCGTAGCCGAAAATCATTGAATTGGTTAATGATCCATTGATCCAGGTAATCGAACTGTTGACCCGTTCAATGGTTTTTTGTTGTTATTTTTATTTTTTTTTTAATTTTTATTATTAAAATGGGCCATCCATTCAAACTGAACAGTCAAACCATTGACCCGAAAACCGGTGGCTATAATGGTTTCGTTTTCAGGTTGTATAAGTCACACGCTTCAATGACATAACATGTATGGTAATGCTTAATGGACTTCATACACTCAATATTTTGTTGTTAGAATGGGTCGTTTTTTTTTTTCTTAATTGGAAACTATCCAAGAAACCAGTTCCGTTTTACCCCAATCCTGGTCCTTGACCAAAAATCATTGATCGGTCAACGGCGCATTGACCTGAATGGTCGAATCATCAACATTAACTTGTTCAATGGTTTTTCGGCTGTTTTTTATTTTTTTAATTTTTCTTGTCAAAACGGGTTGTTTGTTCGAATTGGACGGTTGAATCGTCGACATGAAAACCGGTGGCCAGAACGGTTCCATTTTTTGGTCATATGAGTCACACACTCAAATGACATAACATGTATGATACTGGTAAATGGACCTCACACACTCAATTTTTTGCCTGTAATCTTTGTTGTCAGAATGGTCCGTCCGTTCGAACCAGATGATCGAACCGCTGACATAAAAACCGGTGGCCAAAACGATTCCATAAATTTTTGCTTATAATTTTTTGTTGTCAGAACGGGCCGTCCGTTCGAACCGAATGGCCAAACCGTCGATCCAAAAACCGGTGGCTAGAACAGTTTCGTTTTCGGGCTGTATGAGTCACACGCTCAAATGAAATAACACGTATGATACTACTTAATGGCCCTCATAAACTCAACTTTTTGCCTATAATTTTTGTTGTTAGAACGGACTGTCCACTCGAACCGGATGATTGAACCGTCGACCCAAAAACCAGTGGCCATAATGGTTCCATAATTTTTTACTTGTAATTTTTGTTGTCAGAACGAGCCATCCGTTCGAATCGAATGGTCGAACTGTCGGTTGTTAGAACGTTATTAACAACATTTATCAATAAAGTAAGTAATTATACTATTTAATTAAATAATCATTAATGATAGTTTTAATAATATTATTTAGTTATTTTTAATATAACAATAATTATTAAATTTATCAATAGGATTTATTAACAATATTCATTATATTAATAATTACCAAAATTAAATTAAATTAACAGTATTTATTAGTAATAGTCAATAATTATAATATCTTATTAAATAATCAAAAACAATACTTTTAATAAATTTTTTAATTATTTTGAATATAAAAATAATTACTATATTTATTAACAGTATTTATAATTTTAATTTAAAGTAAGATTTAAGTAAATGTCTATTTATTAATAATATTTATAATAACAGTAATTATATATTTATTAAAGTACTGTAATAATCAGTAATTATTATTACAGTAATTAATGATTAAAGTAAATTTTAAGTAAATATCTATTTATTAACAATATTTATAATCACAGTAATTATTAATTATAATCACTAATTATATATTTATTAAATTACTATAATAATCAGTAATTATATTATTACAGTTATTAATTAGTAATTATTATTATTATTTAATAATTAATTAGTAATTAATTAATGGAAATGGGTGCGTGTTATTACACTATTAATTACTGTAATTAATTAATAATAATTATTATTAATTAGTAAATATTGTTATTAATTAATACTGGAAATGGGTGCTCGCACATGAGATCTACTCACACGAGTAGATTCCATTTCCTGAGTGTAGACCCATATCCTTTTAATATATATATATATATATATATATATAAAAGATGGATGCAACATGTATATAACCAATGTATTAAGCAAGATACCTTAGAACGCATAAATCTCGAAAAGTTATCCAAAATAAAAAAAAATCGTCCCGATTAGATATCAGAATGAACCCCCCCCCCCCCCCCCCCCCCCCCCCCCCTAAGCAACATACCTTAGAACGCATAAATCTGGAAAAGTTATCAAAAAAAAAAAAGAAATCGTCCCAATTAGATATCAGAATGAAACACCCCCCCCCCCCACCCCCCAAATCTCACTACCACTAGGGGTTGGGGGGGTTAAGGGAAAGGGGATGGGCTACCTCCTGTTGTGTAGCCCCATGAAGCAAAAAAAAAAAAAAAAAAAAATATCAGAGTGAAAAGTTATGGCCTTAGTTTTGTATGCATTGAGTATGCAACCCACAACTCGATCACTGGGTCAAATAATTCTTGACCAAACTAACGGTTTTTGATCGTTTGACGGGACTTAACTAAACTAGACCCGAAATCCTAACCAGATGATAGTTTGTATGATTCGATTGACCAGATCAACAACAAATTGAAAACATTGGATAAAACTATAGGGGAGTGAGTTTGGATTTACTCCCCACAACTCCAAAAGTATACTAGCCTACTTGACATCATAACCACACATAGAAAATCCGGCTATGGTGTTTTGTGGGTAAGGGTGGGTAGAGTTATTGTGATAGAAGATCCACAGTGATGGTGCTACATAGGCGCCTCATCAGCAAATGCCTCGTTAATTGCATTTGTGTGTATCGAAGTTTGTAAAAGTAAATTTCGGTTTGTGTGCGATTCTCCCATTTCAATAAGCTTCATCTTAGAGCTTTCTGAAACGAATACACATTTATTGGCATTTTGCTGATGCAGTGCCTAATGACGCTTATGTGTCATAAACACCCTCATTAAATGTATTTCTCAATTTTACAGTCAAACAAGTACAAAACGTTTATACAAAACCAAACACCCATTAAGCTATTGAGTCCCGCAAAGAAATAATTAAGGAAAATTTAACAGAAAGGTATAATTTTAATTTCCTTTGCCAATTGAAGATAGTGAAGCTCTTTGCATTGATTTTCATTATTTATAACGTTATATCTATTAAGTCCTAAATTAGTATTGATACAGTTTTTTGTTTATTATTTTATTAACTATGAATAAAAATTATTTATGTATAGCCTTTTCTCTTTTAATTATCAATGAAATCTAATTGTTTAGAATATATGTTATCCAAAACCCAAATAGGTAAAGATTAATTAGATAAAACAAATAAAGAATATAAAAAGAAATTATATTTTTAGTACCATAAAAAATAGGTCCACGGTTTCAAAAATAAGCCCACGTTTGGTGAACACTCCTACCAGATACCCAACAAAAAATTACCATCACTAGCCATGACCCCCTATGTCGTAAAAAAAGCTCACAATCCTCATTTATAAAGCACCTGTATTTTGGCCCTTGATTCATGTTTTTTAACTTTTGACCCCTATTCCATGTAAATTTATTAGCTTTTGCCCCCTCCCAATAAAAAATCTTAACTCTCCATGTTGGTATAATTGTTGTTTCTACCTGAATTGTTCTGAGTTGATTAATACAGATTCGGGAGATAGATAATTTTTTTTTCTACTTGAAATATTTTAAATTAATCAATATAAATTACTGTTTATATCTGAAACATCAAAATTGGTGTTTCGAATATAAACCTTAATTATCTATTTATAAAAAAAAACAAAATGAAAAAAATCCACTTATCGATCCAAACCGATTAGTTCGGTTTTCAGTTAACCTAAAAAACCACCAGTTAACTAAATCAACTGGTAAATATATAAATATAATATATATATATAAATAATATATATATTAGATAAATATGCATGCATTATATATAGATATATTTTATTTATAATTATCTATTTATAATATATAATATATTATAAATATAAAAGCTGAAAAACGAAAACACCAAATCGGTCAAAAATTAAAACTGAACCAATAACCCAACAATTCATAAGTTCATAACCAAATCATGAGCACCCCTATGTGATGTGTCAACGCATCTCTCACAAGGCAAAAAGTGTTTAATGTAGAAATAGGGGTGAGCATTGTTCGGTTAAAACTGAAAAACGAGTCAAAATTTTCAGTTTGGATTTGTTTGGTTCAGTTAATTCAGTTTTATAAAATTTCGGTTTAAGTTTTCAAAATTAGAAATTTGGTTAACCAAAAAAATCGAATTAACCAAATTTTTTATATAAAATATATTATAATATGTATAATATAATATATTATATCACCAATATATATAATATGGGTATACATATATTATAATATGCATATATATATATTAATATATAATATATATTAGTATAATATTAATGAAATTCGGTTTTAACCAAAATTTTCAATTTTGATTTTTTTTTATGTTTTCAATAATTCGGTTTTGGTTCAGTTTTATACTTTACACATTCAATTTTTAAAAATTCGATTTATTCGATTCAATTTTAATCGGTTTAACCTAATGCACACCCTAATAGAAACCACCATGATACCAGAAACAACCTTAATTAAGAACAGACTGGCCCATAAAGGTTGTATTGATATTGCTGTTTCTATCCGTGAATATTTTGTGTAGATCTATACAAATTTTTATTGAAAAATGTGTTATCACTTCATATCAGAGTTACTCTAGATAGAATCATTTAGACTTCACCCTCCGGAGTAAGTTCTATAAACAGTCTCGCCAAATACATTTTTGGCCCCATTCATTTATCAGAAAATAAGAGGGGGAAAGTTGGTCAATGGGAAACTTTTTTTCATTGGTTAACTTTATAGTGTTCTTTTTGCATTAAGTACAAGGCCCTATGATAAAGAGAGTTTAATTTAACTGAGTAAAATTTACCCATCTCACAGGTGGGTAGAAGCATGGTTTTCGAATTGCCATTAACTTAGACAGTTGGACCATTCGACCCAGGAACCATCTAGGCAACCGGTTCTATTTTACCCCAAACCTAATTCATCCCTCATAAAAAATCATTGAATCAGCCAACAACTCATTAACCTAGGCAATCAAATTGTTAGGTTTTGGCCATTTTTATTTTTTATTTTTTTTGTCAGAATGGATTGTCCATTTGAACCGGATGGTTGGACCGTCAACTCAAAAACTGGTGGCCAGAATGGTTCTAATTCTGGGTTGATTTTTTAAAATATTGGGTAGAAGTAACTTTACCACATTGGGGAAATATTTATAAAATATGATGGGACAAACGTACCCTTTTAACATTAATTTTTTTAGATAAAAAGGTCATTATATCACTTACATGAAAATCAAAACAATATGAATAAGTGAACTTATGTGGGTATAGATAAATTTGCCACCTGAGAAAAAATTTATAAGACATGATAGGGCCAATTATTGCCTTTTCTATTAAAGATAGTTGGGGTGACGAGAATTCCCTATGATACATATACATCTTTTTCATATACATATACATCTTTTTCATATGCTACATATACGTCAATTTTAAAAGTTTGAGTAATTAACTATCGCTTTTTAAATTTCGAGACCAAAATAATATATATAGATATTCCAAATTTTCAAAGCCTTTACCACTCGGGCCTTGTTCCAGGTGCAGACAGATATCTTGTCGAACCACTGCTTCGACAAGATATCTGATCAACAGTTAGCCGCCTAAGTAACTGGCTACAGCAGGTTAGCCGCCTAAGTAACTAACGCCGACGATAGAGACCATTGGATGGTCGCAAACTGATCAACGGTTCCGATTGCTTCACGGTTTCCTTGGGGACGACCCTCACTTTCATTTCCCTTTTTCTATATAATAAGAATCCCAGCCCATCTTCATGGAGCAAGGAACAAAGATCAGCCATAACAGAGCTAGCTACTCACTGATCTTATTCACTCCCTCCGGCCATGGCGACCATGGATTTCCTCTCTGATTCCGTCTCTTTGACAGTCACAGCTCTGGCTGTGGTTCTTGCTATACTCGTATTCAAAGCCATATCTACCAAAACATCTTCGCAGAGGGGGACGAAGAAGCGCTATCACCCGATTGCTGGTACCATCTTCAACCAGTTACTCAACTTCCACAGGCTGCATCACTACATGACTGATCTCGCCATCAAGTATGGTACTTATCGGTTGCTCAGCCCGTTCAGAAATGAGGTTTACACTGCCGATCCAGTAAATGTCGAGTACATGCTCAAGACCAACTTCGCGAATTTCGGGAAGGTAAGGCCTTCTTCTAATATATATATATATATATATATATATATATATATATATATATATATATATACCTGTTTGTTTACATCTAGATCAGTGATACAGAGGCCTGATGGTAGTAGACTCACTCTGTTCCTTTAAATGGTCGAGCAGGGGTTGCATAACTATGAAATCTTGAGTGATCTACTCGGCGATGGGATCTTCACGGTTGATGGTGAAAAGTGGCGACACCAGAGAAAGGTCTCGAGCTACGAGTTCTCGGCCAAGGTGTTGAGGGACTACAGCAGTGTGGTCTTCCGAAGGAACGCAGTCAGACTCGCCAAGATGCTGTCCGACTCTGCAGCATCGAACCAGATATTTGATATCCAAGTGAGTTATCAGATGCACGTGGAAAAAAGAACCCATCTATTCATTTTTTTCTCTTTCTCTCTTTCTGCAAGATACACAATTAATATTTATTTTCCTTTCTTTTGGGGTTCTTGGTTTTTGGCAGGATCTATTTATGAAATCAACTTTGGATTCGATATTCAAAGTCGGATTTGGTGTAGAACTTGATAGCATGGGTGGATCGAGTGAAGGAACTAAGTTCGCCCAGGCATTCGATGATTCAAGTGCACTGACCCTGTGGCGTTACGTTGATATTTTCTGGAAGATCAAGAAGTTTCTGAATATCGGAAAAGAAGCAACCTTAAAGAAGAACATCAAAGTGATCGACAACTTCATGTATAAGTTAATCCGCAGCAAGATTGAACAGAAGCAAAACTCAGATAATGATACATCTGTGAGTTAAAACGTTTTAGAGTTGGGATTAATTCTCTCTTTCTGATCCTGTAGGTATATCCAAGTTTATTTAACTTGTAATTAAATCTTAATATCATTGGTGGCATGGGGATGTTGCAGTTGAAGAAAGATGACATCTTGTCAAGGTTTCTGGAACTGAACGAGACAGATCCACAGTACTTGAGGGACATAATCCTCAATTTCTTAGTTGCAGGGAGGGACACAACAGCAACCACCCTGTCTTGGTTCCTCTACATGCTATGCAAGCATCCTCGCGTTCAAGAAAAGGTTGCACAGGAGGTGATGGAAGCAACCAGAGCGAAAGATGCATCCTCTTATGATGAGATAGCAGCCCATCTGAACGATGAAGCCCTCGACAAGATGCAGTATCTCCATGCAGCCCTCTCAGAGACTCTCAGACTCTATCCTGCCGTTGCAGTGGTAACTAAGAAGAAAAGAAATCATGCTTGCATTTACCATTATGGATTTACTCTGATTACAGTCCAGACCAACAAGTGTGTGGTGATGATATGTGCAGGATGCGAAAATTTGCTTCTCAGATGATACCTTGCCAGACGGATACAGCGTGAATAAAGGAGACATGGTCGTCTATCAACCTTATGCCATGGGCAGGATGAAATTCATTTGGGGTGAAGATGCCGAGGTTTTCCGGCCAGAAAGATGGCTCAACGAAGATGGTCTTTTCCGGCCAGAAAGCTCCTCGAAGTTCACAGCCTTCCAGGTGATATTTTAACACTCAATCAAGATCAGGATCAGGATCAGAATTGTGTGTACAAATTTCTGTTTTTATTTTTAACTTAAACTCAAAGTATTATTTGATGCATGGAGTGCAGGCGGGGCCAAGGATTTGTCTCGGGAAAGAATTTGCATACAGACAAATGAAAATATTTTCAGCTCTGCTGTTGAGTTGCTTCGTGTTCAAGCTGAGCGACGAGAACCAAGTCGTCCATTACAGAACTATGCTCAATCTTCACATTGATGGGGGGCTCTATCTTCGGGCTTTCCACAGGCTTAGACTGGGCTCCGAGAACCCAGAAAAAATTGCGTGAATATATCTAATATCTGTGTTTTCTTGTCCGCTATTGGTATTTGCTGTAATTTTATATAGATAATGTACGTCGGTGTGCATGTGAGTCGAAAAAGATTCAATAAGAAAACGATGTCATATACGACAGTCCAAGTATATCCCTCGAAATCCGTCCCAAATATATTGTTAGTGACACGTCGGGCCAATAATGTAACTGGTGGTCCCAGGTGACGCATAGAGGGTTGTAAAGTCCAACAATGCTTATCTCTATCTATTACAAACCTACTTGTTCTCGTGGAACTTTTGTAAGTTTGGTATTCAATTATATGTTTTATGACCTCCATCGGTCAATAGACCGGATATTCGTTTAGTCCGATCCACCCCACTATAAATACATTATAGAATCTAATGTTTGAATTAATCAATAGACCGGATATTCGTTTAGTCCGATCCACCCCACTATAAATACATTGTAGAATCTAATGTTTGAATTAATCTAATTATATATATATATAACAGAGACTCGTGTGATATACGGGTTTTGTTAAGTCAAAATTAAACAATAAAAATATATATAGGAGTATATAATTGTTTTATATTTTAATATTTTTTATGTTGCTCAATTCGAGGTAGTGCACGGAATGAGGAAGACGATCAGATAGTCCTTGTTGGTTGGGCGGGGCCGAGTTATAAGGACGAGGCCGCGTTTTAAGATTTGTGATCAAGGAAACAAAAGTCAGAGACTCGAGGATTTATCCCCGGGTAAGAACTTCGACGCTCAAGTTAGTAGGTTGCGGAAAGATGGTCGGGCCAAGCTATAAGGATGTCGGCCCGAGCAAAGTAGCTGTATAGGTCTCAGAAGTTCGATCTCTTACTTTGAGCATGTAGTACCTTTTTATAGCCAAAGATCTGTGTCCTGGTCGGATTGGGATAGAGTTCCATACCCAGGCGGAGTTGTCTTCCTTATTCCTATTTATCTGTGGTTGTGCTCATCCACGTGACGTGTAGTTGATGTGGTTGAAAGGAAAAGATGGGGGGCCACCACAATAGCGTAGCTCGGTCGGGCTACGCCAACGTGGCTGAGCTAGCCCACTGTGGTCGGGCTATGCCAACATGGCCGAGTTATGCCGACGTGGCCGACTTAGGAAGATGTGGCAGGGCGATAGTTGGGCGGCCACGTGTCTCGTAGGACCAGCTCAACCATGACCCGATCATCACTCTCCCAGTTCTGAAGTTGAGGAATGAAGTCTCCTAGGTTCATTGCCCGGTTAAGGAACTTTCGAGCATGTGCATCATTTGTGCCGTGTTGGTTGTTGTCGAGGAGTCCTCCGATCGTCGGCTGCAGAACTTAAACAAGAACCAAAATTTCGGTTCCCGAACCACTCCCCTAGTTCTGCTGTCGAGGAGGGGGAATGCTCGGCCTGACCATTGTGCAACCTAGCCGAGGATTTGCGTTGAAGGCTGGACTGATACGACGGATCTCTGCATCGAAGGTTGGATCGGTGCGGTAGTTGAACCGGCACAATTAATGGATGCAACTGTTGCCTGCCGAGGGTGTTGCTTCAATTTCCGAGGCTTTCTCATGCACGTTATTGGTTGCATCGGTTGAACTTCCAAGGCATTGTTAGGGTGCTTCATCTGTATCGTTGATCTCTCCTTGGTCCACACCCGTGATGGCTAAAAGGGAAAAGGGGTCCCCCCCTTTCCATCCTTAGTGTCACTTGCAAGAGTTTGGCATCCACTGCTCAGCAGATTCATCGGCCACATAGCTCGGTAGATAGCTCGGTAGACAGCTCGTCAAGTAGCTCGACAAGTAGCTCGACAGATAGCTCAGTAGCTTTCTCTCTTCGACACTGCAAATTGCCCGGTATGTCCTCATCTCGTCGGTCCTCTTCCTCGTCCGGGTCCTCTAGTAGTCTGGGTTCCAGCTCTTCTCACGGTTCGACCTACGAGCCTAAATTGAGAGACTTCGTGGCTGCCGAAATCGAGGAAGCCGAGGCTGGTCCCTCTGGGATGGAGACAAAGTTTCCTCTTCGGGCAGGTCGTCGGTTTGGTACCAGGCCCGACATCTTGACGGTCGGGCATATGGCTCGAATTTGAGCTATGTATGCCATTCCCGCGGAATACCAGGTGAGGTGTCCGCTGACCGGGGAGATGGCTACTGATGCTCAGCCCGGTGAGCTATGCGTTTATGAGCACAGCTTGGAGGCTGGGCTGAGGTTCCCATTGATCGAGGGGTTCGCTGAGGTGCTAAACTGGTACAGGATTTTGCTGGTACAGTTGATGTCGAACTCCTTTAGATTTTTACTCGGCCTCATGTCCTATTATGTAGTCAATGATATTGATCTGACCCTGGAGATGGTGAGCTTTATGTTCCAGTTGAAACACCACCAGCAGGGGTAGTACTACTTCTCCACCCGATGGAACATTCGGTCATTGGTCGGAGCCCCTTCTTCTGTAAAGCACTGGAAGAAGTCTTTCTTCTTTGTGAGAATCCCCAGGGGTCTCCCTTTTCCTGTCGAGTTGCGGCGACAGAGGACATCTTTACCTCAGCCCCAATGGTCAGCGCTTATTTGGGAGGAGAGGTCGACCGTAAGCATGATCCACGAAATCGACGTTCTCACGTACACATGCTCAGAGATGTTGATGTTTGCTGGGTTGATGGAGAGGGTGGCCGGTCTGTTTCCTTTTACTTCTGTTTGCCGATCTGACTTTATCTTGCCAACTTTGTACTTATCTTGGACCGTCTGTTTTGCAGGTGCGAGCATGGCTAGCGAGGAAGACATTGTTTGATGGATGAAGGCGCTCCGACAAAGGTAGGAATGAGCCAGAGTGCAACCGGAGGCTCATTTCGAGGCAGATGAGCGGTTATGACCCGAAGATAGGGCAGCCCATTGGCGAAGAAGGTTTCGACAATGAGAGGCCGAGGAGGACAATGTTGTCATGGTTGACCCTCAAGGGGTCTGTCGCCTTGTTGGTACACCCGTGACTGAGGTAGGAAGCAGTTTTGGTCTGCACTTTCCGAGGTGGTTGGTTCGCATGGATGACAATCTGGAGACTCCCGGGGTTCCTGAGCAATTGCTGCGGGGAATCATGACCATGTCTATAGCTCAGGAATAGGTTGGGGTTGGTAGTGGAGCTTTGGAGTGTGCTATGCTTTGGTCTACTGCACATGTAAATCCTCTTCCTTTTGTTCCTTGTGCGTTGCTCTCCTTTCCGATGTACTTATCATATTATATTTGTCTACAGAATGCTTGTGCGGTGGTTGATCGTCTTCAGGATGTTCAATCAACATACGAGTGGGAACATTCTGAGTATCTACAGCAAAAGGCCCAATTGGCCAAACTCCAGGCTGCTGGGGAGCGGTCGGCCACACTGGAGAGGGAAGTGGCCGAGCTAAAGGCGTAATTGGCTGAGCAGGCTGGTCTTGTCCGAGAGTTGAAGTGGGAGATTGCCGAGCTCAAGGCTGAATGGGACAAGCTAAGGCAGGAGGCCGCCGAGGAAGACATCACTGAGTACAAGGCGTCTGAGGAGATGCAGCTACACATGGATGAGTACATCGAAGCCTCCTTTGTGGCTGGGTTCAACCTTTTCTGACGAAGGATCCTTCACCGTCACCCGGAGTTGACCGAGGAGTCATAGGGCTAGGACGCTTTTGACCAAAATTCTCCGCAAGGGTCCACCGAGGGAGCTGAGGATGAGGTCGAAACCGCTGTTGACGCTGCTGATTCTGCCGCCGAGGACTAATCGGCGGCCTCATATGTTCATTATTCATGTTGTTTTGGTTTTGTGCTGCTTCTTTTTTTTTGTTGGCTCGGTGTGCCGAGCTTTAAACAATTATAATAGACCGTCTTTAAGTTGAATATCAGCTCCTCTTCATGTTGACTACATATATGCCTCTTGCTGTTGTTGCTGTGCATGTGCTTTTTTTTTAACCGAAGCATTCCCAGCCGGGCTATTACACGTGCTGAGCTGAGCTATGCCGTGACCTCTTGTTACTTGTACCATTTTTCTATTGCTGGCCTGGGTGAGGTCAGCTGGGGTATTGTGTGGGCCGAGTCGGGCTGTGCCTCAGACGTCCTCTTCATACTTTGCGCTTCTAGTACGTTAGCCGAGGTATAGTCGACTGAGGTATGGCTGACCGAGGAGTAGCCGGTCGGGCTATGCGTTGGCGTCCTCAATCTTGTGCTGACCGAGGTTGCATTGACCGTGGTGTAGCTGGCCTAGCCATGCCTTGGCGTCCCCAATCTTGTGTTGGCCGAGGTGTAGCTCGGCCGGGCTATGCCTTGGTGTTGTTTTCCGTTGTTGATCGAGGTGTCGCTAGACAAGGTGCAGCTCGGCTAGGCCATGCCTCGAAGTCGTTATCCTGTGCTGACCGTGGTGCAGCTCGGTCGGGCTATGCCTCGGTGTCATTTTCCGAGATCTTTTGGTTTCCGAGCTCTCAGCCATGGGATGCTCAGTTTCTAGTCTCGGGAGCCATTCGGCTTCTAAGGCTAACCGTTTCTTAGCTAGCTCAGCCGTTAAGTTGGCGGTAGTGAGGAGTTTCTCGACCGCCCTCAGGCCTTGGTGGGCGGTGGCGTTCTTCCTCCACGTTTAGGCTCAGCCGTTGGCAGCTGAGTTGGGTAGTTTGCTTGGTAATGTGCTGTCGAGCTGGGAGTAATAGGCTCAGCCGTTTCGGGGATTGGCAAAATCAGCTCGACTAACAGTGTGACTTAGCATGTGTGTGTAGTGTGTGCGGTTGGATGTAGGCACGCCTCTGGATCAAAGAATTAACGTAAGAGAAGACTTTCATTGCTTATGGGTCTACTGGTAGTACATCCTGAGGTTTCCCGAGTTCCAACTCCTCGGAATTGGTCGACCTTCGAGGTGACCGAGGTCGACCTTCTTGAGAAATAACCATGCCTCGGCGTCGTTATCCTGTGCTGACCGAGGTGCAGCTCGGCCGGGCTATGCCTCGGTGTCATTTTCCGAGATCTTTTGGTTTCTGATCTCTCAGCCATGGGACGCTCATTTTCTGGTCTCGGGAGCCTTTGGGGCCCTTCTAGGGCTAACCGTTTCTCAGCTAGCTCAGCCGTTAAGTCGGCGGTAGTGAGGAGTTTCTCGACCGCCCTCAGGCCTTGGTGGGTGGTGGCATTCTTCCTCCACGTTTAGGCTCAGCCGTTGGCAGTTGAGTCGGGTAGTTTGCTTGGTAATGTGCTGCCGAGCTGGGAGTAATTGGCTCAGTTGTTTCCCGAGTTCCAACTCCTCGGAATTGGTCGACCTTCGAGGTCTTCAAGTTTACAAGTGCTCGGTCCGAGGACTCTGGTGACCCTATACAGTCCTTTCCAGTACGGTTTGAGCTTCCCTTCTCCTGGCGTGGGTACAATGACTTTGCGTAGAACGTAGTTGCTTGTCTTGGATTCACGTCTTCTTACCTTAGAATCATAATGTCGTACCATCTTCTGCTGTTGTGCAACCATCTTCACATGTGCTCGGTCCCGAGCTTCTTCTACTAGGTCCAACTCTACGCATTGATCTTCATCATTTTGTCCCTCATCAAAGCGCTCAGTCCGAAGAATCGGGGATCTTATCTCCATGGGGATGATGGCTTCAGCCCCGTAGGCCAGGCTGAAAGGGGTCTCTCCAGTGGCAATCCGCGGGGTAGTCCTGTAAGCCCAGAGAATGCTTGCCAGCTCTTCAACCCATCTTCCCTTGGATAGATCCAGGCGTGTTTTCAGGCCATGTAGTAGGATGCAGTTGGTTACCTCGGTTTGCTCGTTGCTCTGAGGTCGGTGTACTGCGGTAGTCCGATGATCGATCCTTAGGTCGGCACATAAGGCCTCAAACTTCTTGTCAGTGAACTGGGTTCCGTTGTCTGTGATGAGCACGCGCGGGATGCCGAAGCAACAGATGATTCCCTACCAAAGGAAGTTCCGGGCATTGTGGGTGGTGATGCGCGCTAGGGCTTTGGATTCTACCCACTTCGTGACGTAGTCAACTACTACCAGGAGGAACTTCTTCTACACAACCACGGTGGGAAAGGGGCCGAGGATGTCCATTCCCCATTGGGCAAACGGTCATGGGCTGGCGATCAGTCTAAAAGGGGCTGCAGGAGGGTGATATAGATTAGAGTGATGTTGGCAACTATCGCACCTTCGGACTAGTTGGGCGGCATCCTACTTCATCATCGGCCAGAGATACCCCTATTGGAGCGCCTTATGGGCCTGTATGCGCGCATCGGCGTGATCTCCGCAAATGCCTTCATGTATTTCCCTATGGGCGTAGTCTACCTCGGCTGGGGAGAGGCACCTCCAGTAGGGTAGCGTGTGGGAATGGCGGTAGAGTTGACCCTGTATCAAACAATACCTAGTTGCTTTGTGTTGGAGTCTTCTTGCTTTTGTCCGATCTTTCGGGGAGGTGCCCTCTCGAAGATACTCGATTATGGGGTCCATGCAGGATGAGCCATGTTGCACTGGAAGGATGAGGACGACTGGTGGTGCAATGCTCGGCTGGGCTAGCGTGTCTAGCCGGATAGTTGAGTCGAGGTTGGATTGCGACGAGCTGGCGAGCTTTGAAAGGGCGTCAGCTTGAGCGTTCTCGGCCTGAGGGATCTGCTGGATGTCGAAGTGCTCAAGCCGCTGAATGAGCTCCTGCACCTTCTGTAGGTAGCTCGCCATAGAGGGAGTCCAGGTTTCGAATTGACCGTGGATCTGGTTGACTACAAGCTAAGAGTCGTCCAAGGCCTCGACCCGTTGTACCCCGAGGTCTAAAGCAAGGCGACGCCCAGCAATCAGGGCCTCAGACTCGAACTCATTGTTAGATGCCTTGAATTTGAATCTGAGGGCGTGTTCCAATACCACGTCGTTTGGGCCGAAGAAGATAAGGCCAGTGTCGGTACCCTACTTGTTCGATGAGCCATCAACGTGGAGGGTCCATGCTGGGGGAAGTGGGGTCGGTTCCTCCACGGTAAATGTACATTTCGCGATAAAATCTGCGAAGCCCTAGGCTTTGATCGTCGGCTGGGGTGCGTACATAATGTCGAATTCACTCAGTTCCACGCTCCATTTGACCAGGCGGCCGGACACTTCTAGTCTCTGTAGCACCTGCTTGAGGGGCTGGCTAGTGAGAACTCGGATGCTGTGGGCCTAGAAGTAGGGTCTGAGTTTCCTGGCCGCGGTGATGAGATTCAGAGCCAACTTCTCGAGATTGGAGTATCGGGTTTCTGCGCCATTGAGGACCTTGCTAGTATAATAGATCGTCTTCTGTACTCGGTCTTCTTCTTTAACTAACACCAAGCTGATGGACTCATCCCTGGCTGAAAGGTAGAGCAACAGCTCGTCTCCTGGGCTCGACTTAGTCAGGTGGGGCGGCGAGCTCACATTCTGCTTTAGTTCCTGGAAAGACTGCTCACATTCTGATGGTGCGCAGTCCGGCGGGTCCTAGCTGTCAAAGATCTTGCCTCGGGTTGGAGCAGAAGGTGCCTGAAACGAAGGGGAAAGAGAGTACGAGCTCGGCTTTGGTAGGTTGCAAGCAATGCAGGTAGGGGAGCGTGTAGGACCGTCGGTACAGCCGTTCGTCTATTATGACGTATTTGGCTGTCTGGCGCCACACCCTCTTGGCTGCATTGCGGGCCACAGGCAGGGTTCCATCTAGCAAGAAGCTCGCGAGTGGGTCGATCCAGCTCAGCTCTGCTTCAAGGACGGGAGCGACCTCCTCTGCCCCACCGAGAATGCTAGGCCGAGGTAAGTCCTCTCTGTACACGGTTCTCATGGTGTTGTGACTCGTTCTGGCTAACCGGGACAAGGCGTCAGCCTCAGTGTTCTCTGACCTCGGTATTTGCCTGATGAAGTGTGACTGGAAGTTGAGCAGCGCCTTCTTTACTTTTTCCAAATAGGCGATCATAGTCAGCTCGCGTGCTTCGTATTCGCCCGTAACCTGGTTGACCACAAGCTGGGAATCACTACAGATAACTATGCGTTTTGCTCTTACTTTTTGTGCTACGTTCAGTCCGGCTATCAGTGTCTCATACTTCGCCTCGTTGTTGGATGCCACGAACTCAAAGCGTAGTGCATATTCCAATTTCGTGTGACCTGGGCCGCGTAGCACTATTCTAGCCCCGCTGCCCTGTTGGTTCGAGGAGCCATCTACGTGAAGGATCCAGGGCTCCTCATCCCAGTTTGTGTTTGGCCTAACCAGGAGAGATGCCACACTGGCTGCTACTTCACGGGGTTCAGACTCTATTGGCTTGGGAGCTCTGTGCTCACCCGAACTGGGGAACTCGGGCTCAACCGGCCTGGGGACTTCGAGGCTGAACGTGCACTCGGCGATAAAATATGCTAAGGCTTGGGCCTTAATAGCAGTCCGTGGCTTATACTGGAGGTCGTACTCGCTGAGCTCGATGGCCCACTTCGTCAGCCGACCGGAAACCTCGGGCTTGAGTAAGACTTGCCTCAGAGGTTTGTCAGTCAAGACGATGACAGTGTGAGCCTAGAAATATGGGCGGAGTTTCCGAGCTGCAATTACCAGTTGGTATGCTAGCTTTTCCATCTGCGGGTATCTCGTCTCTGCTCCATGCAAAATTTTACTAACATAATAGACGGGTCGTTGGACCCGATCTACTTCTTTTATTAGTACCGAACTGGCCACCTCGTCGCTTGCCGAGAGGTACAGTTCCAAGTCCTCGCCCTCCTCGGGCCTGGTTAAGAGCGGCACACTAGCGAGGTAGTTTTTTAGCTCATCGAACGCGAGCTGGCAGTCTCGGGTTCATTCGATCCCTTTGCCTTTGATTGCTTTAAAGAAAGGCAAGCAGCAGTCTACTGATTTGGACATGAAGCGGCTCAGAGCGACTATGCGGCCGTTTAGCCTCTGAACCTCTTTTACTTTTCGGGGTAGTCTCATATCTAGGATGGCCTTTATCTTGTCCAGGTTGGCCTCAATACCGCGTCGGTTGACAATGTACCCTAGGAACTTACCTAAGGTGACACCGAAGACACACTTGTTTGGGTTCAGTTTCTTGCTAAATTGACGCAGAATTTGGAAGACAAAATCTAAGTCTTGTATTAATTCCTGTGAAAACTGCATCTTGATGACCATGTCGTCTACATAACATTCTATTTCCGTGCCAATTAAGGGCCGAAACAGCTTATTCACAAGTCTTTGGAAGGTCGCCCCAGCATTCTTCAATCCGAAGGGCATGACCTTGTAGCAGTACTGGCTGGACTCGGTTATGAAGCTGGTTTTTTCCACATTGGACTGGTCCATCCTGATTTGGTTGTAGCCCGGGTAGGCGTCCAAGAAGCATAGCAACTCATGTCCCGAGGTCGCGTCCACTAGGCGGTCAATTCTGGGGAGGGGGAAGCAATCTTTTGGGCAAGCTCGGTTCAGGTCGGTGTAGTCGACGCACATGCGCCACTTGTTGTTTGCCTTTTTCACCAGCACTGGGTTGGCTACCCAGCTCGGGTAATGAACTTCCCTTATGAAGTCTGTTGCGAGGAGCTTTTCGACCTCCTCGTCGACCGCCCTCCAACGCTCTTGAGCTAAGTTGCGTTTCTTCTGTCTAACGGTTCTGACTATAGGGTCAGTATTAAGTTTGTGAATTATAAGGCTGGGGTCAATACCGGGCATGTCGGCTGCGGACCAGGCAAAAATATCTAAATTTTGAAGTAAAAAACTCACCAGTTTAGTTCGTAGTGGTTCCTTGACGGCGCAATTGATGGTGCGCAATCCGGCGGGTCCTAGCTGTCAAAGATCTTGCCTCAGGCTAGAGCAGAAGGTGCCTGAAATGAAGGGGAAAGAGAGTAATCTCTGGGGAAGAACCCAGTGAGTATGCTCCGAAGCTCAAGTTAGTATTTCTTCAAAGGCAAGATAAAACCAGATGGCGCAAAGTTTACATACCTTGTTCTTGGGGGGTAGAGAGCCTTTTATAACCACTTCGCGCACTCACTCCTAAGCTTCTATCAGGTCGGGTATGATTACTTCTGTGCTTCTGCCAGTTCGGGTGTCATCACCTCTGCTGGGGCAGAACCGCCACTGCTCTTATTGTCGGAGCCGTCTCTGTAACTGGAGATGGTGGTGGCAGGTGGCCGTTGAAGTGCAGCTGTCAAGCGTCAGATCCCAAGTCAGTCAGGTGTGCCACCCCTGGATACGGACTCCTTCGGTGTCAGGTACGGTGCGGTTTGTTTAGTTCGGCGTGGTGTGCGAGGTTAAGTCTTGAGTTTGGATAGATGTGTGGCCCGAACTGCCATGGGCTGGGTCAGTTCGGGTTGTTTCGTAAGGCTCGAGGCCTAAGGAAGAGCCCGGGCTCCTTGCGGGGAGTTTGGGCTCTTTGTGGGGAGTTCGGGCTCCTTGTAGGGAGTTCGGGCCGCTGGTTCCTCCCTTTGGAGCTCGCGCCTTGGGCATGCTGTTGTGCCGAGCTGTTGCCTTTTCCACGTGTTGAGTGGTTACGAGGTTGGGCCAAATCTTCCTTCATCACATTCCTCCATCCACTGGAAGTCCTTTGGCTGTTTGAGCGCTTTGAAAAAGGGAGGCACCGGTCCGTGGATTTGGACATAAACTTGCTGATGGCGACTATTCTCCTGGTGAGCCATTGCACTTCTTTGTGGGTCTGGGGGGATGGCATGTCAATGATGGCTTTTATCTTCTTTGGATTTGCTTTGATTCCTCTCTGTGTTATCATGAATCCCAAAAACTTGCCGAATCCAACCCTGAAGGCGCACTTGGTCGCCTAGCAGGGAACCAACATGGACCGTCTTTTTGGGGTCTTATTCAACCAATGGGACCTGGACGAGGTCTTCCATAGGTTGGCCGCGGTGTGCCATTACCTCGTCGCATAGGTCATATGCTTCTGCCACCAATGTCTCGATCACTGGACATGGTCCTCGGCAGGATAACTGATAGCAATGTTGCATTGTTTTCTGATCTGCGCGCACCACCCCTATGCCATACTTGGTTGGAAATTTCATGGCGAGGTGATATGTTGAGACTACTACCTGCAGGGCATTGAGGGTCGAACTGCTGAGGATCACGTTGTAAGAGGAGGGGCAGCGTACCACGATGAAATCTACCATGGCCGTCATAGTTACATCGCCGTCCCCGATCAAGAAAGAAAGAGTTATCCTCCCAGTGGGCTGGAGGGATTCTCCTAAAAATCCCATCAAGGGAGTGATAATTGGTGCAAGCCAATCTCTGGCGATACCGAGCTTTTCGAATGCATCTTCAAACAACACGTCAGCAGAAGTGTAGCTCGCAATTATCACTTTGGCGGTGATGACCAAGGCATCGTTGTGCGGTGTCTGGACTCCTCGGAGGTCATCGCCAGTGAACGTAATAGATGTGTCGTGCCTCCTCCTGTGACCTCGGTTGTCGATCTTGCACAGCCGAGCATATCTCTTCCCTCCCGAGCTGCTTTCCCCTTCGGAGGCGCTTCTTCCCGATATCACATGGATGACGCCGGCTGGGGGGCCACGGTGCGGAGGCTGCTGAGCTTCGTCCACTCTTCTTTCCTCTTGGGCTGACTTCTCTGTTCTGTTTATGAAGCCGCTGAGATAACCACACCAAATTAGATCTTCAATATGGTTGAGTAGGTTAAAACAATTCTCTGTATCACGGTCGTAGTCCTTGTGAAACTCGTAGTATGTGTCTCGGTTCCTCTTGTTGCTTTGCGACTTCATCTTCTCGGTCCACCTGACATAGTTGCGATTGTGGATTTGCATCAAGACTTCAGACTGTGGAACATTAAGCGGCGTGAAATTCCGATAGGTCAGCGGAGGGGTGTGAGGCCTGTGGTTGGTCCAACGATCTTGCATGTTGGGATCCCTGTTTGCTCTCTCCGACTTGCACTCGTCGTTCTCTTTTCTTTTCCTGTTGGGCTTTTCATCCTCGTTTCTATGCTGCGCCTGGGCCTCTATAGTGTTGATATACTTCTATGCGTGGCTCATTAGCGCAACCAACGTTTGAGGAGGATTCTTGGAGCTGGAGAAGTTGAACGGGGAAGGGCGAAGTCTGTGTTGTATGGCCGTCACCACGACTGATTGATTTAAGTTCCTGACTTGAAGTGCTTCTTTGTTAAATCTCGTCAGGTAGTCCCTAAGGGACTCCGCCTTCCTCTGTCGGACTTGCATGAGGCTGGCCGAGGTTTTCCGATGCTTCTGACTTGTTGTGAACTGTGCCAGGAACTGGGTCTCCGGTTGTGCCCATGACGCTATAGACCTCAATGGCAGGGAGGAGTACCATGCCATGGACAGGCCTTGCAATGTGGTTACAAGGGCTTTGCACATCAGTCTTGGAGCGTTGTGATATGGTTGAAAGGGTTGGAGTTTCCATCGTACTTGTCGAGTTGGGGGCTCGTTGTCTGGCAGGGGGTACCTCATCCACGATGTCCTGGACGAAGGGTGACTCCTTGGTGATATGTGCGGCGGCCTGCACAGGTTGATCCGCGGCGGGGATTGCTCTCTTAGGGGTGGAGGTATGCTCTAACTCTTCTAGATGTTGTCGCAACTCCTTAATCTTAGCATCTCTATTGCCCAGGGCTGCAGTGTGTACGACCTCTCTTTTGGGTCGTGTGGGGTGATCTATGACAGAACTTGACTCAACGACGGAGACCACAAAGGGCGGCGTCCTTTTGCCAAGCCTTTCTTGGGCAGGGATGCGCATTGACTGGTGTGTCTGGCTATGGCGGTCTCGTCCGCGGGAATGGGTTGTGGCGGTGGGCCTTCGGGTCGTGTCCTGCCTCATATGCTTAGACCGTTCTCCCCTTACGTCTGTCCAGTGCGCTTTGGGGTCCTTGGTCCGAGGGTCGTCCTTCGTGCGCGTCGGGGCGTGAGGGGCAGCCCAGTTGAGCGGTGTAGTAGACCCTAGTTTCTGCATGAATTCGAAGATCCTGTCAACCTTTTCCTGCATGGCCCGGAACTGCACTTGATCTACCGCGACTGAAGGTTTGCGGGACTTCTTGGTGCGGGGAGTGTCGGTTCTCCTGAGTCAGGGAATGGTAAGTTGATCGCTCAGGCTGGTTTTTAGGCATCTTGATTGCTTCCTTAATTGCGCGGCGAGGATAGAGATTTTCGGGAAAGGCTTTTTGTGTCATTCCCACATACGGCGCCAATCTGATGCTACTCAATCTGAGGTAGTGCACGAACCGAGGAAGGTGATCGGATAGTCCTTGTTCACAGGGCGAGGCCGAGCTATAAGGACAAGGCCACGCTTCAAGATCAATGATCAAGGAAACAGAAGTCAGAGATCCAAGGAGTTATCCCCGGGTAAGAACTCCGACGCTCGAGTCAGTAGGTGGCAGAAGGATGGTCGGGCCGAGCTATAAGGATGTCGGTCCAAACTAAGTAGTTGTGTAGGTCTCAGAAGTTCGATCCCTTACCTTGAGCATGGAATACCTTTTTATAGCCAACGATCCGTGTCTTAGTTGAATTGGGCTTCTAGGGTTGCCGGGATCGGGTTAGCCGCCGAGGTATTCGGGATAGAGTCCCATTCCCTTATGAAGTCATCTTCCTTATTCCTCTTTATCCGTGGTTGTGGTCATCCACGTGACGTGTAGTTGATGTTGCTAAAAGGAAAAGATGGGGAGCCACCACAATAGCGTAGCTCAGCCGGGCTATGCCGACGTGGTTGAGCTAGCCCAACGTGGTCGGGCTACGCCGACGTGGCCGACTTAGGAAGATGTGGCAGGGCGATAGTTGGGAGGCCACGTTTCTCGCAGGACCAGCTCAGCCATGACCCGATCAATTTTAATAATCAATTTTATCAAATTCGATCAGACTTGGTCGATTTTCTAGTATTTCCGATTGACTTTGGTTTAGTAATTTTCTAACTCGACCAAGTTAAGTTAGTTTCAATTTGGTCATTTGTAAACTAACCAAAATTGAACCAACCCGACCATAGATATATTAATATTTTATATTTTAAATATAATTTTTTAATACAGGAAAGTGGAAAAATTCCCTTATTTCTTACTCTTAAAATATTTTATATCATAAATTTATTTTTAAATTATTTTTTAATAATATCATTATAATTTATTAAATTTAAATTTAATTTTTATGTTTAAATCTTTTGAACAAACAAACCAAACTGAAAATAAACCCAAACTAATACAACTTGTGTTAGCAGGTTTTCACTAATGGTCAATTTGTTTCTGGTGACAAACTCTCAATCTAACCAGGTCGATTTTATTGGCGAAACAACTTGCAACCGAACTGAACCAATCCTTGAACACTTCTAACTTAAGCTAAATTAATAGTCTAATATCTAATAAATAACAATAGTTTAATCTCTAATAATTTCTGAAAATTTATAGCAAAAATACACAATTATTGAAAATAAAATTATAATAAAAATACAATAGATATCTGATAAAAATACAATAAATACTGAAAATATATTAAATTAGTCAATAAATAGTGTAAACTGAAATAATCGGTTAATCTCCAATAAGTATTAATCAATAAATTATAAAAAATACATAATTACTAAAAATAAATTTTGAACAAAAATACAATAAATTAAATTTCAAAAGTTAACTAATAGTTGTTTAATCTCCAATAATTATTAACAATTTATTGTTAAATAACAAAACAAAAATATATTTATAAATAATTAATGAAAAATATTTAATAAAAAATACAATAAATAATTACTGAAAATAAAATAAATATTAACTTTATTATATATATATATATATATAAATATATAATGTTTGTACACTATTACTGTAAAATTATTACTAATAAATAATATTTTTTTTGAAATTTAATTTCTATAGTTATTAATTGATTTAAGTGAAATTATTTGTTTACAACATTATTTAGTTATTTAAATAATATTTTTATTTAAAATTGTAAAATATTAATTATTTATTGAATTTAATAATCTATAAAACCTTAATTAGTACTATTATTACATAATTGATCATTAATTTTATAAAATATTAAATTATTATTAATATCAATATTATAGAATATTTTATTTTTTCTAGTTTTAATATTTTTTATAAATTTAGTACATAATTTCGTTATTTTAACTATTTAAAATTTATTCATGTTAAATATTTCATATTTAAATGTTTAGCTAATATGTAAAGTATTTAAAAAAAATCAATATTTGAATTTCATTTATTTTAATGTTAATACATAATATTAAATATTTTGTAATATAATTATTTGGGTATTTTTTAATGTATTGTTATTTAAGATGTTTAGTTGTTGAAATATTTAAATAATGTTTTATGCTTTAATGTTAAGTTTTTTATTATTTGGGCAACATTTAAATTGACTAATTCGTAAAATTATAATTTCTATTTTAACTTCACAATTTCATGATGAATTTTATAAAAATATAGAATTAGTAATAATATGAGTATTATTAAATTTATTATAATAATTTTTGTGTTTTGAATAAATATTTTAAAGCTATTATATAATTTCGTTATAATATTTAAATAATTCTGAAATTTTTTAATTGACACTTTCCTTAGATTGATATAGATAAAAAGTGGGGGGAGGATAAATTGAACATTGATAGATACCTGATGTTAACTCTAATTTAACATTGATCCTTCATGCATAAAAAAGAAACTGATAATATAATAACCCCCCAAAAGGACCCAATTTCCCCGTAGGTACCCAATCTAGTACCCGAATTTTCAAAATACAACAATTTAATACCTACCGTTAGTGGACGGTATAAAGCCAAATTCTCAAAAGTCCAAACCATGACGCTCGGCCGTTTAGCGTCTATGACTCCATACCTGAAACTTTGGTTCAGACAAAAACCTTCTTAAATCTAATCTGAGTATGTATCAAGTTGTTTTCTCCTTTGAGCAGGATTGTTGACAGAAGCTTAAAATTTCTTTTGTTGACGTTTAGCGGAAGTGTTTTTTTGCGATTATTTTTAATTAAATGTATGGATGGGAGAAAAGCCATGGCATTGTCTGGCTTTGCATCTTATTACATGCAGCAGCGAGGGGTTGCTGGATCAGGGCCGGGAGCACAGACTGGGTTACATGGACCACCGGGCATTCGCCCGCTAACTCGTCCTACTATGCCTCCTGGTGTTAACGTGAGTGTACCATCTGGAGCTCTAGCAACAACTACTGCAACCAAATCTACTCCATGAATGATGTATACACAAAAACAGAGGAGGTTCGACCAGTTTTTGCTTCGGGCCGTTCGCCTCCGAGCAGATATAACCTTGCGGGGAGTTTACAGGCTCACGAGAGCAAGGTGAGATGCAGGATTGAGTTTCTTCAACCGGTGAGATCTATATGGCCGTTGCGTCGATCTTTCCTGTCTGAATGCTGAAGCTATAAAGGATAGGGCCGATGTGATGAGAGCTTGAAAATAGTGGAATACTAAGGGGGATTGATGGGGAGTAGAATGGGGTGGTTGGGTATCGATTGGGTTTGTGCCAAAAGGGGTTAGCCGAATGAGAGTAACAAAGGAGTTTCACCGCTGCAACTCCTCTATTTCTTGTCGGAAACGGTGATGAATAGAAAAGAAAGAAATAGGAAGAGAACGATGAAAGTGAAGAGGGAATGAGAGATATGTGAGAATAGAGAGAGGAGAAAAAAAAGGAAGGAAGAATAATGGCCATGGGGAGAGCTATGCACCACCGTTGTTCGAGAGCTTGAAGAGGATGAATAGTGGCGGTGAACAGTAGTTTGGGTATCGGTTGGGTTTGTGCCAAAAGGGGTTAGCCAAATGAGAGTAACAGAGGAGTTTCACCGCTGCAACTCCTCTGTTTCTTGTCGGAAATGGTGATGAATAGCAGAGAAAGAAAAAGGAAGAGAACGATGAAAGTGAAGAGGGAATGAGAGATATGTGAGAATAGAGAGAGGAGAAAAAAAGGAAGGAAGAATAATGGTTGTGAGGAGTGCAATGCACGGCCGCTGTTCGAGAGCTTGAAGAGGATGAACAATAGTGGCGATGAACAGTAGTTTGAGTCATCAGTCTTCGAGTTAAACGCATCTCAGCACTCATCAGTCTCGAAGGAAAAACCGGGAAGGGCATTTCTTAGACAGTTGTTGCTAATGGTTGATAAAGAAAATTTGATGACACTTGAAGGGCATTTATGTCTTTTCCCATAATACAAGTCCAAATATTAAATTATCACATTTTAAAGTTCGGGTACTAAATTGGCACTCAGCCTAAAATACAGGATACCTATGAGGAATTTTCTCATTAATTAATTAGGACTGTAAGGTCTGATCCAATATTATAACTCTACAAGTTTGAATCAGGTAAGCACACTAACAAAAACACTCTTATTAAATAGCATGTTAGAGAATAAATACTCTTAGCTACCTTGAAATGAGAAGAAATCTACTGCGACAGTGGTTGCATACTACCTCTATTATATGTCATGTTAGAGAATAAAAATCCATCCAAGGAACTCATCTAACAGTTTAAGTTTTTAGGTTCTTGAGACGGTATCAAAGCTTTTTTTATCAGAAGTTCTAGTATTTGATCCTCATCACCCCATTATAATTAATTAAATTTTAGCACAAGATGGTTAAGACTGTGCTTCTTCATGCTTTAAGCCCATTAGCTTTTCTTATTAAGAGGTGTGTTAGAGAATAAAAACCTATTCAAAGACACTAACACATTAAATAAAAAACCATTTGATATGATGCCTTTTATTTATTTAAAAAGCTGTTGTTTGTTGCCATTCAAGTGATTTTGGAATATTTGTCATTCATTGAAGGTTATACAAGACCACAAATTTTTCCTCAAAATGAACCATAAAAAATTTTTGGGACAATTGTAAAAATCTTTATTTGTGTAGGTGGGGTAAGGCTAGATTGGGGGATGGTCTTTTTGAAAGACATAGAAAGACCGTGGGTTGGAACCGGATTGGATCGCCAAGGTAGGGTGCTCGGTTTTGGGTGGTAAAATTGGGAGTCAAAGGTAAAGAGTGATTGATTGCTAAATGATTTTCAATACGAGGATGATCTCTATTTATGGGGAAATCCCAAGATCCTAAAAGATAGGAGATAAAGATGCTTGTCTCCTATTAGAAAAGGGAATATTGTATTTGCTATCAATCACTAAGTGCACCACTAGGGTTTTGCCACATGTTTTGTGGGGATCTTTTTGAGGATCGGCTTTCCTTTCACTCAGGAGTCTTCATTACTCACGTGTGTTACCACCTCTCGTGTGCCTTACTTACTTGACGTGGTGCTAGTGACGTCACCACCTGGTGGCCGATGTCTTGTTAGCCCTACGTGGCATCTTGCCGCATTCCTTAATGGGCTGTGGGTTAATCACAGGTCTGAGCATGTATGGGTCTTGCCACAAGTTCGGCCCAGGTTTCCCTTGGCTTGGTCTACGAGTGGGCTCATCGAGGGCGTGCGATGAACCATGGGTTTATTGCGGTTCCGCAATGCGCGCTGTAGGTTCATCGCAAGCTTGTGATGCATCGCGGGTTCATCGCAGAAGGAAAATTAACTGTAAGCCATTCGCATCCATCTATATGGTATCAATACAGTGTTTAATATTCTCTAAGGGTCTGGATAAACACTGTATACCTATAGTTTGGTTGTGTACTCAATATACTTACGAGAGTATGCCTATTTAACTTGTAATTTAATAATAAATTAACTTGTCTAAATTTTGTAAAGCCATATGCCATTATTTTACTAAGGATATACTACTATTTCTTTTTTATCTTATTCAGTGATGCTAAATAAAGACTATTTCAAACTCCTCTATCACAATTGAGAGAGTCGCGAAAACTTTTGTAGCGTTTATTGACCTAACAAATGTATCAAAAGAAATAATAAAAACACTATTACTTGATATAAAAAATGTCCATTTTACAATTAGTTCATTACATATTAATACAAATAAAACTATATAGACCAATATTATATATGATTTCATTTTCCATAGACTTTCGATCAAGAGAAATGACAAGATGATCCATTGCAAGCACACAACTAGCAAACTTTTTTTTGGCTTTCTCCTAGCTCAATTTGCTATCTCTGTTCCATAATTGAAGCAAATCATACATGTTGTAGAACATAAATCATCATTACATTTAATTTTGAAGTCATATATAATTAAGGTGGAAAAATCAAAGATAAGAGAGAAGGAAAAATTAGAAGTGTTTATTCTTACCTTATAGAATGGGATCATACCAATAATATCTGATCTCTTAAAAGGGTTTGGGCTTTTCATATTGTAATCTCTTGTAACAAACTCCAAACTAAATTATTATAAGCATCAGCAGTAATCAACTTAAGTCGAATAAAAATAGAAGTTGAAGGAAATGTCAAGGTAATTTATGGCAAGGTCCCTAAAAAATTGTGAACTTCCTCAAGTGTTGAAATTTATTCCTTAGGTGTCATCCAAATCTTATGGCTATAAACGTCTCTAACCACCTCATTTTGAGACCTTGTTGACGAATGTATTTCTTGACGAGCTCAAGTAGGAAATTCAAAGATACGGCTATAATTGAAGAAGTAACAATAGGAAATTGTCAATTGATTTGTGTTATGGTTAGTTTAAATTTAAATGATAGGGTATTAATTTCTAATGGAGTTTAAGATCTAAGAATTTTATTTTTACTTTAATTTCTTAGGTCTTAATTATGGTTTTATTTAACATTTTGAATATTGGATTGGACTGGTTAGTTGACCCATAAACCACACTTACTCTAGATAAAAAAGTTAAAATTATCTATTCCTTATGGTTTTGAACTTGAACTACCTAATTAAACTAAGAAATTAAAACCAGGAATCCTCTTTTGAAAGAAATAATTATATTATAAAGCATGAATATCTTTGCTTAATTTCCATCTCCAATTTTCAATTTTTTAAATTGGTTTTCTTATAGATGGATTGGTCCTAAATGCAATGACTTAATATTCAAACAAATGGACATCATTACAAATTAAATCCAAACTTGATCTTGGATTCATTAGTTCTCAAAACAAATAAAACAAAGCCTAGGCTTCATATGCCATGATACCAAATAAAACATACCACTTGATTGAATATCTTGTAGGATGCAATGGATAAAACAAAGCACTATATGCAATGGCCCAAACCTTTACAAGAAAAACCAACCATTGTCTAAGCCCAGATATGGTAAGATCTTCAAGATACTTTCAATTGTCAACCACACGATCAACTTCAAGTCCCTGATCAAGAACAATAACCTAAAAGGCACCAACAAAATATTAATTCTAAACTATAATGAACAAGGAACATCAAAAGAACAAGGGATGAATATTACCCTTACCCTTAGTCACCCTTAGTCACATGTATAGTGTTGTTCACAAATCACCTCTTGATATACCATAGCTCTTGCTACAAGACACAAAATTTCCACTAGCTCTCTCGTCCTAGGAAAACCTACTAAGGTATAAATGATATCAATAGGAAATACACAGATTTAGAAGAAATAAAGAAAAAATTAAAATTGAATGGACAATGTACGTATGTGAATGTGTATGCCTATGCAACATGTTACTTGCTAGTATGAATCCAAATATGAAAATTGTTGCACTTCTTGCATACTATTTTTCTAGAATCTCAATGAAGCTTTTCAGAATCAGCATGCATCCATCTAATTATTACTTATGAATCTCCTTACACCTCTAAGTTAATTATAATCTAGAGAGCACTAAAGTTAGAATAAGAGTACGGTTCCAATAGAATCTCCATCACCAACCAAGCAAGTACAGTCGATCAATATAAATAAAAAATTTTATTAAAAGGGAAAAATAATCTAAGGTGATAAGAAATCACCAAGACTGAAAACAAACAAATTGAACTCCGAATCATAAACAAACCAATATATCTCCTAGATAAATAATTATTGCTCTACAAACACTTAAATGGCTAGAATTGCCAATACTACTGCTATTAAAACTCAATTTATTAGAGTTGTAAGGTGGAGGAGACCAAAATGGAAAGATAGTTGTCATCTTGTTGAAGATATTGCTACATCTAGAAGTTCATCCATTCAAACCCAGTCAATAAAAGATTATTGAAATATTTTCTAAATAGAAAAAATAATTAGAAATTCCATAGAACTCTGATAGCATCACTAGTTAACCCAATACTAAGACAACCAAAAATGATGAGACATGGAAAGCTACACAATAAAAAATTCACAAGAACTGTTAAGCAAAGAAAAGAGAGAAATGAAAAACGGCCCAAATAGAAATCGAATATTTATAAAATATGTAAAGCTGATTTTTAATATAAAACTATCATTTCTTATAAGTTTTAGCTAAAACAACATAAATTTGATAGCAAAATTGAAATAATAAAGAAAAAAGAGAATCCATCTACAGAGTATTAAAACAAATCCTCAACAGTAATAAAAGAAAGCTATCATAGTCCATCTCAAAATAAATATGTCTTAGCTGTTCTACACAGAACAAAGCCCATCTGAGCATTGAAATATTATGAAGGCCTCAACAAATATTGGAAATTCCTCTAGCCCATCAGTAGGCCATGCTATAGATGAATTGAAACAATAATAAAAAGAGAAGCCAACATGTTCAAGCAACAAACTAAACAAACTAAAGTTGATTAAATATGTACAACAAAAATGAAGAATTTTTGTGGGAAAATTAAAAATGTATATATTCAAGGAAAAATAAGGTATCAAAGGAAATTGCACACCCCCATTTGGCTGAGGCTCCCACTTGAACTACGACTTTACTTCAACGCCCCAAATTTTCCATTCTGTATATATTTTGAAGATGATAACCAAAGGATGTCAACCTTCTATGAAAAGGAATAAGAAGTGAACATTAAAAAATTGAAACCCTAACCCTTTAGTACACAGAGATCAAATGAATTAGAAAAATGAGAACTATAAAGCGTCTATTTACTAAATAGAGCTCAAAGGAATAAATGTAGAAATAACAAATGAAAGGAAATCCCTAGGCAAGAAGAAAAGCAAGTGGTGCCTTGCATGAAGAAAAGCTAATTAAGGCCAACTGAAACACAAAAGGATAGATTTACCTTTGTTCTCTCCGAACATGATTTGGTGCCTTTAGTTATTCATCTACTGAGAAGCTCAAAACCTCATTCATGAAACAGCATAGAAAGGATAATGTTAAGATTGATAGAGATTGGAAGGAGAACGCGGGAAGAAGAAATTGGTACCTGCGCATCCTTCATCTTTAGTTTAATCCTTCAACAGACTTAAAATTTAGGCCCCGCTCGTTTTTCATTTGATTTCAATGGTTCAAATAAACCACGCATCTCTCCTCTCTTTTTTCATTTAATTTGATAAAGTGGGGCCTGGACTTGCATTTGACATGGTATTGTTGCTTGGGCCCAATCTAGCTTTAGCTTGAGTTGAACAAGGCATTTGGGTTTGGTCCATATTAAAAGCCTTTAATTAATTAATTATTAATAAGTAATAATAAAATAAAATATTAATTAATAAAAGTGACATTATTAATACTTACATTGATTATAAATAAAATATTGTAAATAATATTAACAAAATAGCAAAATAATATTAACATAAAAGTAGTTCTACCGATTGGTGGGGTATGTCTAATTGAACCACAAGCAATTTTGTCATTCACCAAAATGGTCAAACTTTTTTATTATTTAACAGAACACATTAACATCTCATAGAGGCATGTGTTATTAATTAAAAGTTAAAATGACCCCTGATGAAGGGTGATTTGACTCGACCCCTTGAGACAATGACACGTGGACATGATGTAGCACGAGTAATAGTTCAGCACTACAGCCTGACCGCGAATAAGTAATTAGCCCACAGGGCAGCTCGCTACACCATAGATCGCCATAAGGGGAGCTCGCTACTACGCGAGCTTGAGGTCCCCCGAGCTACTGAAAGGGAATACTCCAAGATAGGTCTATCCCAGCTTGCGAGCTAGGGTAACCAACTCACTCCGACACATAGGCAGAAAAACTGCCCCAAAGGCAACCTTGAGAGGGGTCACCTCGAAGTACCCCAAGGAGCTCACTACAAAGTAGCTCGCGACAGGATAGCTTGCTACTAAGTGACGCGATGCTTTCAGGAAGCTTCTATCTGACAAGACTGTACCCGTTAGACTGCGCCACGTCTCCTGGCTGATGGCGCAGTCCCTGCCAATTCAAACAGACTGCACCCACGTCTCTTGACAGATGGTGGTGTGCCTGTCTTCCCGGGACGTGTCACTCACCCAATTGGGTAGTACCCTGCAACGGTTACCTATGCAACCCTGGCAGATAACGGCTGCGACAGAAGCCCAGTGGCGGTTACGCCCGATTTGACAAGAATGCCTATATAAGAGCCCCCTAGTCGAAGAAAGGGCTCTCTCTCTCGAACATCTGAGATCTTATCTTGAACTTACTCGAACTCTCTCTCGAGCTAACTCAGTGATCTACCGCGACCTACACTCTTAGCCTCTTTACACTCTTCATTATTTTTCCCAGCATTCTAACTTAAGCATCAGAGTATTCCCACCGAGCAAGTCCCCTGGGAATTCTTCATTGTCTTCTTCTCAGGTGTCGTTTGTTGCCAATTAGGAGTGCCCGGATTGCGCAGTATCATTTGGCGTCGTCTGTGGGAATCGCTTCAAAAAACCTTCATCTAAGCTTCTATAGTTTCCTTTTGAAAACTCAGCATTCATGGCCTCCTCTAGCAATGTCGGACGTGGTGCCAGCCAGAACGCTTCTGGGGAGCAACCCCAACTCCCCACTGCCTGTATTGGACAGTTCACCGTCCCCCTCTCCGTGGACGGAGTTCCCAGTCTGAACGTGCCTTTCATAGTGGCACCCGCGATCGCTTCACTCCCTTCCATAGTTGGAGCAACCTTTGTTGAACCTTCAGTTGTGCCCCCAGTGGCCAACCCGAACCAGTTGGAAGACTTAATGCAATGCATGCGAGCCATGCAAGATCAAATGCAACAATTTCAGCAGTTCCAACTCTACCAACAACAAGTGTTGCATCAGGTCTCCCAATACCAATACCAGCAGCAGTTTCCCTCCTTGCCTTAGGCCCAACCGCCGCTTCCCCCTCGGCACCTGGCCATGAAGCAGATCAATCCCTCCCGTCAGAGAGAATGACCTCACCGGGGAGAGGCCTCCCAGGCCCAGGATCCCGCCAAGAGCCAAGCCTCTTCCCTTGGTAGGAAGGAGAGGCCAAGCACCCCCACCTCGCAGCCTGTGGGCAGGTCGGGGGCCTCCCAGCCAACCAAGCCCGCATCGCCCCAGCATTCGCAGTTCGAGCTCCCACTTGCAGAGAACCCATTCGAGGTCCTGGCCACAGACTATAGGCATGGCCCTTCGGTTCAGAGCCACCGCCAGCAGTCCGAGCCCATCGAGGTCGGCAACACTGAAGCATCAAGCACCAACGCTGAGCCAGTAAAGCAGTAGCGAAGACGCCGGCGAGTCTCTCCCGAGCTCAAAGGAAAAGAGAAGGTATGCTGAGGTGAACTGAAAGCTGCCCCTCTCCTCTCAGTTTCCTCCCCACTATCTCCAGAACTCCTTGTTGTCCCCATGCCAAGGGACTTCAAGCTCCCTCCACTAGACAAGTATGATGGATCCTTCGATCCGAATGATCATGTGGACGCCTTTCAGTCCTAGATGCACCTGGCAAGGGCCAGCGAATCCTGCATGTGCATGGCCTTTTCCACCACCTTCAAAGGGGTAGCCCGCACCTAGTACCGTATCCTCGCGCCTAGTTCGATAAGAAGCTGGGCGCAGTTCGTGCAAGTTTTCACCTCCCACTTCGTCACCAGCAAGAGGTGCCCGAGAACTCAAGAAAGCCTCCTCGGTATAGTACAAAAGGAAGGGGAGTCCATTCGGAGTTACATCAAGCAGTTTAATGACGCTTGTCTGCAGATACCCGATCTGGACCCGACAGTTCACCTCACCCAGCCAAGTGAGGTATTACCCACGAAGAGTTCAAGTGGCACGTAGTTTTCAATCAGCCCAAAACCGTGATCGAGTTCCTCAAGCTCGCAGATCGGTTCATAGGGATGGAGGAAGAAATCAACCAGAAGGGTGAGCAGGCCCTTGAGAAAAGGAAGAGGGAACCAGAACCCCCAGCTCAGGGCGACAGCAGGAAGAAGAAGGACGAAGCTCGGGGGGCAAAGCCAAATCATCCTTTCCGAGCTCTAGCAGCAAAAAGAGACTACACGCCCCTCAACGCGAAGCGGGCCAAGATCCTCATGGCGACCAAGGACGCCCCGTACGTGAAGTGGCCACCTCGGCTGAAGGCGGACCCTAATGTTAGAAATAAAAATCTATATTGTAGCTTTCATAAAGATCACGATCATAGCACCGAAAGTTGTAAAAACCTCCGTGATGAGATAGAAGAACTCATCCATCGCGGATATCTGAGAAATTTTGTACAAAGTAATAATAATAATAAAGCAGGTCGGCAAGGGGAGCAAAGTAGCGACGCTTCCAAGTCCAGTAGGCAAGCGAAATAGCCGCTGAAGCAGCCCCTTGAAGAGAGACCGGTTCGGGGGACCATCCACGTCATAGTTAGAGGTTCGATTGTGGCAGGCTGCACCTCAGCTGTAGCTCACGCATCAGCTCGCGAGGCCGCTAGGAAAGGGAAGAACCCCCCAAAGCGGCCAAGGATGGAAGACCCCATCTTTTTCACAGAAGATGATGCGTGCGGGGTCCACTACCCCCATGATGATGCGCTCGTCAAAAAGGTGAAGATCAACGACTTCGAAGTCAGGCGCGTCCTCGTCGACTCAGGCAGCTCAGCGGACATCCTCTTCAAAGCAGCCTTCGACCAACTATAGCTCCAGGAGAGCGACCTAAAGCCCGCGAACACTCCTCTAGTAGGCTTCAGCGGAGGGGAAGTCAGGCCCCTGGGAAGGATTATAGTACCTGTGGAAGTCGACACTTTGCCTAGCATAGTGAGGCTCAACCACGATTTCTTGGTGGTCGCAACCCCCTCCCCGTATAACGCCATAGTAGGTCGGCTGATTACCCATGCCTTACGGGCTTTGGTGTCCACTTACTACTTGGACATGAAGTTCCCCACGGACTTCAGAATCGGGATAGCGCGAGGTGACCAACTTAAGTCTCACAAGTGTTACGTTGCCGCCTTCAAAGGTAAAGCCAAGGTGGCCGATGACCTTGAGCTGGAGCGACCTATGGAGCAGAGCGAAGAGCGAGCTGCGCCCACTGAAGTGACCGTCTCCGTCCCAGCCTCGATGGAGGACCTAGCCCGAACGCTTCGATCGGTGCTTCCCTTGAGGAGCCTCTACGATCTAAACGGGTACGCTTTTTACTTGAAATTTTAGATGTTTTTGCATTGTCAGCGGCAGAAATGCCCGGCATAGACCCTAGCATCATAACTCGTAAGCTTAATACTGATCTTGTAGTTAGGCCCGTTAGACAGAAGAAACGCAACCTAGCCCCAGAGCGATGGAGGGCAGTCGACGAGGAGGTTGGGAAGCTCCTTGCAGCCGATTTTATTAGGGAAGTCCATTACCCGAGCTGGGTGGCCAACCGCATTTTGGTGAAAAAGGCTAATGATAAATGGCACATGTGCATCGACTACACGACTTGAACCGAGCTTGCCCAAAGGACTGCTTCCCACTTCCCAGGATTGACCGTCTGGTGGACGCGATCTCGGGGCATGAGTTGCTGTGCTTTCTAGACGCCTACTCGGGCTACAACCAGATCAGGATGGACCTGTCAGATGAAGAAAAGACTGCCTTCATAACTAAGCTTGGCCTGTACTGCTACAAGGTCATGCCCTTTGGCCTAAAAATTGTCGGGGCAACCGGCGCGGTCGGTTGAACCCAGTTTTCATGCGACTTAATACAAGACTTGCATTTAGTCTTTGAAATTCCACGTAGATTTAATATGAAGTTGAACCCGAATAAGTTTGTCTTTGGCGTCACCTCGGGTAAATTCCTGGGATACATTGTTAACCGGCGCGGCATTGAAGCCAACCCGGACAAAATAAAGGCCATCCTAGATATGAGACCACCCCGAAAAATGAAGTTGGTTCAGAGGTTGAATGGCAGAATAGCCGCTCTGAGCCGCTTCATGTCCAAGTCAACAGACCGCTACCTACCTTTCTTTAAGGCAATTAAAAGCAAAGGGTTTGAATGGACCCAAGACTACCAGCTCGCGCTTGACGGGCTCAAAAAGTACCTCGCTAGCAAACCGGTCTTAACCCAGCCCGAAGAGGGCGATGTTTTAGAGTTGTATCTTTCGGCAAGTGACGAAGTGGTCAGCTCGGTACTAATAAAAGAAGTAGATTGGGTCCAACGACCTATCTACATTGTTAGTAAAGTGTTGCAGGGAGTAGAGACAAGATATCCGGAGATAGAAAAGTTGGCCTATGCACTAGTTATTGCAGTCCGAAAGCTTCGTCTGTACTTTCAGGCTCATACTGTTATCGTCCTCACCAACAAACCTCTGAGGCAAGTCCTACTCAAGCCCGAGGTCTCTGGTCGATTAACAAAGTGGGCCATTGAGCTTAGCAAGTACGATCTCCAATACAAGCCACGAAATGCTACGAAGGCCCAAGACTTAGCAGACTTCATCGCAGAGTGCACTTTCAGCTCCGAAGTCCCCAGGCCGGTTGAACACGAGGTCCCCAGTTCGGGCGAGCCTGGAGTTCCCAGGCCGGTTGAGTCTGAGCACAATGAGGTAGTAGCCAGTGCGACATCTCTCCTAGTTAGGCCAAGTGCGAACTGGGATGAGGAGCCCTGGATCCTTCACGTAGATGGCTCCTCGAACCAGCCGGGCAGCGGAGCCGGAATAGTTCTGCACGGCCCGAGTGGCAAGAAACTGGAGTACGCACTACACTTCAAGTTCGCAGCATCCAACAATGAAGCAGAGTACGAAGCGTTGATAGCTAGGCTAGCTCTAGTGAAAGAAATGAAAGCCAAGCATATTATCATCTGCCGCGATTCCCAGCTTGTGGTTAATCAGGTCACAGGAAAATATGAAGTTCGTGAACCGACTATGATTGCCTACTTAGCCAAAGTAAGAGAGGCTCTGCTCAATTTCTAGTCACACTTCATCAGGCAAGTCTCGAGGTCGGAGAACGTTGAGGCCGATGCCCTGTCCCGGTTTGCCCGCACCAGTGATAACACCATGAGAACCGTGTACATAGAGAACATGCCTCGGCCTAGCATTCTCGGGGGGGCAGAGGAGGTCGCTCCTGTCATTCTCGCAGAGCTGAGCTAGATTGACCCGCTCGCGAGCTTCCTGCTACACGGGACCCTCCCTGCAAATCGCAATGCCGCCAGAAGGGTAGAGCGTCAGGCAGCCAAATACGTCACGATAGACGGACGGCTGTATCGAAGATCCTACACGCTCCCCTACCTGTGCTACTTGGGACCTTCCGAAATCGAGCAAGTACTCCGTGACACTCATAAGGGCCCGTGCGGCGGACACTTGGGGGGCAGGGCCCTCACCCAAAAAGCACTACGACAGGGGTACTACTGGCAACAATGAAAACATATGCTATTGAGCTCCTCAGAAAGTGTGACAAGTGCTAGAAGCATGCCAATATCCACCATCAGCCCGCTGCTGACCTCAAGTATCTCACCAGCCCGTGGCCTTTCGCACAATGGGGTACTGATATACTCGAACTGTTTCCACCAGCGTCAGGCCAGAGGAAGTTCCTAATGGTGGCAATGGATTATTTCACCAAGTGGGTAGATGTTGAACCTCTCGTGACGATCACAGCTTGAAACGTCCAGAACTTCTTTTGGAAGAACCTAGTGTGCCACTTCAGGTTACCTCGGGTACTGATTTCTGATAACAGTATGCAGTTCGAGGACATTAAATTCTAGAACTGGTGCCAAGACATGGGGATCCGACAGAACTTCACTTCAGTCGCACACCCTCAAGCAAGCGGTCAAGCAGAAGTCACGAACAGAGCTATCCTCTACTGACTAAAGGCACGGTTAGACCGAGTTAAAGGACTATGGGCAGACGAGCTACCCAGTGCTCTATGGGCTTATCGAACCACCGAGAAGACCGCCACAGGAGAGACTCCCTTCAACCTCACCTACGGCACCGAAGTAGTCATCCCAGCTGAGATCGAGGTTCCCTCGCTACAACTGGAAGCATATGACGACAAGGCAAATGAAGACGAGCTACGTACCAACCTCGACCTACTCGATGAAGTAAAGGACCTCACATATATCAGGACCGCGGCTTACCAGCAAAGAGTAGCTCGGTACTATAACGCTAGAGTCAAGAAGCGGAACCTCCGCGTCGGCGACCTGGTCCTTCGTAAAGTTATGGTACCTGAGCCCGGCGTTGGCAAGTTCGGACTGAATTGGGAAGGACCCTACCGAGTGAAACAGGTGCTTGGGGAAGGAACGTATGAGCTCGAAACCCTTAAAGGGAAACAAGTACTTTGGGCATGGAATATAGTCAACTTAAGGCAGTATTACCTGTAACTACTGAGTAGACCACGAGTCACTCTCAGAGCCTAAGGGCCAAAATGCTGAGCTAACACCACCTCGGTGCAATAAGACCTAGTCGCCTGTATGGCATGGGCGAACTACTGAGTAGACCATGTGTCACTCTCAGATCCTAAGGGCCAAAATGCCGAGCTAACACAACCTCGGCGCAATAAGACCCAGTCCCCTCCATGGCATGGGAAAAATCCAAGGGCAGACTATAACTCACCCCCTCAGCCTAAGGGCTAAAACACCGAGTTAACTAAGACCTCGGCACCATGAAAGACTTATCCGCTTCATTGGTAAAGGCGAAGTATGAAGTACCAGAGATGTAAGCAGCTCAGGTCTGAATCCTACGAAGCATAGTTCGTCTCAGTACATCGGTTGAACCAAATAAGGAACAACCTACAAACATACAGTTTGGGCATACACGGTAACTACTCCGCAGTATACTATAAAAATGCCTCAAAACGCTAAGGGATAGCTCGGGGTAATAATTACCGAAAAATCCTATTTCGGGTATGTAGCTCTAATAGCTCGAGTGATGAGATCGCTTTGGCAAAAAATAAAAGAATACACCATACTTAGTAGAAAAAGGAAAAATTTCATTACTATTTCATAAATAAAAACTGAGCTAAAAAGCTCGGGAAAGTTCAACAAGAAGTAAAAAAGGGCACAATTGCCCAAGAAGAAGATTTTTGAAAACCGGGTTCTGGCACCCAGGAACCACCAGAAGTCAATCAGAAGAATAGAAAATCAGAAGAGCCGCCAGCCTCAAGGGCCCACCTCGTCCTAGTCCTCCAGGGAGTCAGGCTCCTCCTCCTCCGCCTGGTCCACCGTCTCAGGAGCCAGACCCTTCATTGTGATGCCATCAAGGTTGAGCCCAGAGAACTTCTTTCGAAACAACCAGCGGTAGAGCATGAATCCGGAGCAGTACGAGCTCGAGGCATACACCACTTAGAAGTCGTGATACTCCTGGGAGTCCTTGAAGTCCCAGACTGCCTTAGCCCGCTCGGCACCATGGTGCCGAAGTTTCGAGTTCGGTCCAGAAATGTAGACTCCAAGTCTCGAACCTGCTAGCGAAGGAGCTCCCTCTCCGCTGCCACCCTCGACAACTCCTCCCTGTAGCACGCGCTCTCCTCAGAAAGCCTGGCGATCTGCGCCTCCTGGTCATGGACGAGCAGCTCCTGGGCCTCGCTCCCCTTGCGAGCCTAAAGGATTTCACCTCGAGCCTGGTCGAGCTCGCCCTGGAGCTTCTGGACGTTAGCCCTCCGATTGCGAGCGTCGCCGGAGTGGATGTTGGTCTGGAGGGCCATGGCGTGGATGGCGGAGTTCACCTGCCAACAAGAGACCAAGGTCAGAAAAAAAGGAAAAGAAAGGAAAAAACGAGAAGAAAGAGAAAAGACCACTTACCACCATACAATGAGAAGCGGCAAACACGACAAGCTCCTTGGGCTCCATCTCCCCCCACCTAGCGACCTCCTCGTGGCAAATTGCCCTTCGGCTCTTCCGCCCAGCCACGATGTAGTCACTAACACCCTCCTTGTTCCCTACCGGGAACTGCGGGTAGGGGAATGGATGGGATGGCCTAGGAGGAAACAACCCTGGCCTCGGGAGCTTGCCCTCCTCGGGGCCACCTTCCCCTGCAACTCCTTCAGATGGGACCGGTGGAGCCTCAGGCGGTGGAGAAACAAAGCCTAGCTCAGTAGACTCGAACTCAGTGCCCCCAGAAGTGGAAGTTCGGTCAGGACGCGACCTCTTCGCCTTACGCTTCTGGTTGTTGGAAAGAAGGCGGTGCAAGTCAACACCATACATGATGGCTGCCAAAAAACCACAAGGTATTAGTCAAAATATATATGTGTGTGTGTGTGTGTGTGTGTGTTTTTACAAGGCACTATGTGACCTAAAAGGCAACCTACCCAGACTCAGGCCAGCCTGCGCGAGCTTTTCCTTGGTCAAGTAGTCTGAACAAGGAAGGCCTACCGCTGCACAGGACAACAGCGTTTTCCAATTTTCAGGGTCCAACTCAACCCCAAAATTATATATATATATATATATATATATATATATATATATATATATATATATGTGTGTGTGTGTGTGTGTGTGTGTGTGTGTGTGTGTGTGTGTGTGTGTGTGTGTGTGTGTATTTTTTTACAAGGCGCTACGCGACCTAAAAGGTAACCTACCCGGACTCAGGCCAGCCTGCGCAAGCTTTTCCTCGGTCAAGTAGTCTGAACAAAGAAGGCCTACCGTTGCACTGGACAACAGCATTTTCCAAGTTTCAGGGTCCAACTCAACCCCAAAATTATATATATATGTGTGTGTGTGTGTGTGTGTGTGTGTGTGTGTGTGTGTGTGTATTTTTACAAGGCGCTATGCGACCTAAAAGGCAACCTACCCGGACTCAGGCCAGCCTGCGCGAACTTTTCCTCGGTCAAGTAGTCTGAACAAAGAAGGCCTACCGCTGCATAGGACAATAGCGTTTTCCGAGTTTCGGGGTCCAACTCAACCCCAAAATCCTGGATGGCAGCCCTCCAAGAAGTTGGGAAGGGCCACCCCTCGGGGTTACGGACCACAAAATAGTCCCGCTTCTAGGCCGGAATCCTGTTCGGCAGCTCGTGCAAGAGCTTGAAGCCGCGGCAGGGAGAAAAGTAGTAGGAATGCCTTTCCGGAGGCACTCCGGGAGTAGCATTCTTGATGCAGAGAATGGAAGAAAAGATATCAAGATCAAGGGGAAGACAAGACTCATAGCACAGAGAAATAGTCCCAACTACATTCCAGATGGCGTAGGGATGGAGTTGGTTAATGATGACGTTGAAATGATTCAACACCTCCACTATTAGAGGGTGCAGAGGAAGACATAGGCCAGCCTCGAGCTGTTCCTGGAAAATCACTTTGTCATTGGGACCATGCTCCCAGGGAAAGTTACTGGAGGGGAGACTGTAGATGAGGTCCCCAGAAAGGTTAAAGTAGTGAACTAGAGATCTAAGTCTCTCCATCGTCATAGAGGAGGGACCGAAGGTGTCGGGCTTTCTGCCTCGAGAAGTAGAAGCCACCTCGACGGAGGCCTCTCGAGCCTCCGAAGCCTGCTCCCAAGCTCTGCTTGAGCTCGAGGGGGCGTCGTCTTGGTTATCGCCCCGGGGATAAACGTGGTACGGATACCCAGACATGATTGACAGAATGATTAGACTCACCGGAAAATATGAAACGGTGTGAACAGGAGAAGAGCTCGGGCAGACAAGATGGATGCGCGACCTCAGAATCCGAAGACAAACCAAGTTAGCGTGAAAGAAAATGAGGCCTGGCGGCCCTCCTATTTATAGCCATTGTGCCCTCAGATCAACATCCCAGATTGAGACAGATTTGATGGTTCGCAGTCAAGCTGACCGCACGTCTTCTGAAACCGAAATGTGACTGGCTGCACATCGCCCATTATTGAGGTAATGACTGCTGCACGACATCCGGAGTTAAGAGCCGCTTTGGCGCGTTTCTCTGCATTCGAAAAGTCAGAAATCCCCTGACTTCTGTGCACGCATTTAATGTGAGTGGTCAATCGAGTTTGAACTTCTGTCAAATCCACCCGTCACACTTCATGAACTCCTCTCGCTAAGGTAACACCCTTAGCCCGAGGAGTGGAAGGCAATTGATGAAGGGTGATTTGACCCGACCTCTTGAGACGATGACACGTGGACATGTCTCAGCACAAGCAATAGCTCAGCACCACAGCCTGACCATGACTAAGTAACTAGCCCACAAGGCAGCTCGCTACACCATAACTCTCCATAAGGGGAGCTCGCTACTACTCGAGCTCGAGGTCCCCCGAGCTACTAAAAGGGAATACTCCAAGATAGGTCTATCCCAGCTCACGAGCTAGGGTAACCAGCTCGCTCCGACACTTAGGCAGAAAAACTGCCCCAAAGGCAACCTTGAGAGGGGTCACCTCGAAGTACCCCAAGGAGCTCGCTACAAACTAGCTCGCGACAGGATAGCTCACTACTAAGTGACGCGATGCTTTCAGGAAGCTTCTATCCGCAGCCATCACCAGCAGACCAGGCTACTCCCGGCGCAAACCATTCTAGACAGCGCGGAGGTGAGCAGCACGAACGCCGAGCCCACCAAGAAGCAGAGACGCCGCCGCCGAGCTCGCCGATCTGTCACCCGCGATTTGCCCGAGCCCATGGGCAAAGAAGTGGTAGGCTCGGCCGAAGCCAAGCCGACCGGGTAACCGGCACGGCATTGAAGCCAACTCGGATATGGTTAAGGCCATCTTAGACATGAAACCACCCCGAAAGCCGAAGGAGGTTCAGAGGTTGAATGGCCGCATAGCCGCCCTAAGTCGTTTCATGTCTAAATCGGCAGACCGCTGTCTGCCGTTCTTTAAGGCAATAAAGAGCAAAGGGTTCGAATGGACCCATGAATGCCAGCTCGCATTTGACGAGCTCAAGGAATACCTTACTAGCGTGCCGACCCTAACCCGGCCCGATGAGGGCAATGTTTTAGAACTCTACCTCTCGGCAAGCAACGAGGTGGTTAGTTCGGTACTAATAAAGGAAGTAGATTGGGTCCAACGACCCATCTATTATGTTAGTAAAATATTGTAGGGAGCAGAAATGAGATACCCGAAGATGGAAAAGCTAGCATATGCACTGATAATTGCAGCTCGGAAGCTCCGCCCGTACTTCCAAGCTCATACTGTTATCGTCCTTACCGACAAACTTCTGAGGCAAGTATTGCTTAAGCCCGAGGTCTCCGGTCGGTTGACGAAGTGGGCCATTGAGCTCAGCGAGTACGACCTCCAGTACAAGCCGTGAACTGCCATTAAGGCCCAAGCCTTAGCAGATTTCATAGCCGAATGCACATTCAGCTCCGAAGTTCCCAGGCCGGTTCAGCGCAAGGCTCCCACCTCGGGTCAACCCGAAGCTCCCGGGTCGGTCGAGTTCAAACCCTGTGAAGTAGTAGCCAGTGTGGCACCTCTCCTAGCTCGGTCAACCGCGAGCTAGGAAGAGGAGCCCTGGATCCTTTACGTAGATGGCTCCTCGAACCAACAAGGCAGTGGTGCCGGAATAGTTCTGCACGGCCCAAGCGGCATGAAACTGGAATACGCGCTACGCTTCGAGTTCTAGGCGTCTAACAATGAAGCAGAATACAAGGCGATGATAGCCGGACTAGCCTTAGCCAGAGAAGTAAAAGCCAAGCACATCGTTATCTGTAGCGACTCCCAGCTCGTGGTCAACCAGGTCACGAGCGAGTATGAAGCTCGCGAGTCGACCATGGTCGCCTATTTAGCCAAAGTTAGAGAGGCCCTGTGATGAGACTTAGAAGAACCTTATTTTGTCCCCTTAATTTCATCCTTTTACACTACTTTAGCACTAAAATGCACTCATTACTCTTGTATTTCAATTCAGGGCAATAAAGAAGGCAATTGGAAGGAAACAGGCCAATTCGGGTGATTTTGCATAGTTTCGGCGACAATCAGTGATCTGGGCCTAACTCACAAGAAGCATTAGAAAGAAGAAAGAAAGGCCCACAACTTTTATGTTTTGGGCTTTGACTGATTCGGTCCGCATCGAGTACGAAACCGGGCCCGAAGTTGGAGCAAGTTCGCAGCTAGGCCCATTTAACAGTTGAAGCCCAACTCGCAGAAGAACTTGGAAGCAACCCAAGTAGCAGAGAAGCCCAACTCGGATGCAAGAGTCTAGAGTCCTAATTCGAATGTAATCACCCAAGAGGGAGAGAGTCTTATTAGATCTAAACTTTGAATATAATCCTATAAGGATAAGAAGGTTGGGGATTAGATAAGAGATAGGATAGGATTAGTTCAAAGAAGATCAAGACTCCCGAATGATAAGATGATCTCCTAGAAGGAGTTGGAAAACAGCCATCTCCTTTGGCTATATAAAGAGGGGGGCGAACCAGCTCTAGCATCACTCATTCCAAGATCCAAGAGATCATCAAGAGGCCAAGAAGCTCAAGAAAGCAGTTCTGCTATGGAGAAGAAAGGCATGGAGATTGTGCAGATCATGAGTAGCTAAGCTTCTTTTTCTGGTTCAAGGGGGGAGGTTCGATTGTGTCATTGTGAGGTTCTGTAGTTACTTTATTTTCTTGCTTTCTAATTCAAGTATTCATTGATTCTTGTGCATATTTTTATTGGATGTTGAAGTTAATTAGTTTGACAAACTGAATTAATGTTGATCTTCCTACTGCTATCCATGATTTCGGTGATCCGTAATTGTCACGAATAATGGTGCAAGTAGCAATTAGGTTGATTTCTTTTTGGGTCAATTGTTCGTGATAGCCTTTAACCAATGTTTTAACATGGTTCAACCTAAAAGGAATCGATGGAACAAGATTCAGTAATTGTAGCTATCTCAATTATTGCTATTTTGGTTTAACTGTTTTCACAAATCTTAATGCTATCACTGTTTAATATGGACGCTATCGTACCCAGTTAAGTGGTGATAAGTGTTGATCGAATGCTGAGTTTGGTCAACTGAATTAGGAAAACACAAGGTTTATTATGGCTATCCTAATAAATCTAAGGTTAAATGCTTGAACGCTGAAATGTACCTAGGATCGATGGTCAATCAATTCAACCTGAACCCTTGAACTAGAATTCGGTAAGACTAATTTTCTCTTGTTTAAGTTGCTATTTATTTTCTTTTCTTTTAATTTCAGTATTCAAATTCTCTCACTCAATTACATTACCCATTGGGCTAAGAGATTATTGATTTGCTTCCTGTGGGATTCGACCTAGAATCACTTTTACTGCAAATATTTTATTGTGGAACTAGTATTAATTTTGAGGGCTTCGACAAACCCGTCATCCTGCTTAACTTCCAGTCACACTTCATCAGACAGATCCCTAGGTCGAAGAATGCCGAGGCCGATGCCCTGTCCAAGTTAGCCAGCACTAGCGACATCACCATGAGAACTGTGTACATAGAGGACCTGTCTTGGCTTAGCATTCTCGGGGGAGCAGAGGAGGTCGCTCCTGTCATTCAAGCAGAGCCGAGCTGGATTAACCCACTCATGAGCTTCTTGTTACACGGGACCCTCCCTGCAGAGCGCAATGCAGCCAGAAGGGTGCAACGCCAAGCAGCTAAATACGTCAGGACAGACGAGCGGCTATACAGAAGATCCTACACGCTCCCCTACCGACGTTGCTTGCGACCTACCGAAGCTGAGCTCGTACTCTGCGACACTCATGAGGGTCTGTGTGGCGGACACTTGGGGGGCAGGGCCCTCGCACAGAAAGCGCTTCGACAAGGGTATTATTGGCCAACAATGAAGGCAGATGTCATTGAACTCGTTAGAAAATGTGATAAATGCCAGAGACATGCCAATGTTCACCACCAACCCGCTGCCGACCTCAAATACCTCACCAGTCCGTGGCCCTTTGCATAGTGGGGCATTGATCTACTCGGGCCATTCCCGTCAGCAACGGGTGGAAGGAAGTTCTTAGTGGTAGCAGTGGACTATTTTACCAAGTGGGTAGAAGTCGAACCCCTCGTAACGATAACAACCTGAAATGTCCAAAATTTCTTTTGGAAGAACATCGTATGCCGCTTCGGATTACCTCAGGTATTGGTCTCAGACAACGGCAAACAGTTCAAGGACATCAAATTTCAAGACTGGTGCTGAAACATGGGGATCCAATAGAACTTTACTTTAGTCTCGCACCCTCAACCAAACGGTCAGGCAGAAGTCACGAACAGAGCCATCCTCCACGGACTAAAGGCACGGCTGGACTGAGCTAAAGGATTGTGGGCAGATGAACTACCCAGTGTCCTATGGGCCTACTGGACCATGGAGAAAACCGCCACGGGAGAAACACCCTTCAATCTCACCTACGGCACCGAAGCAGTGATCCCCGCAGAGATCGAAGTACCTACGTTGCGCCTAGAAGCATACAGTGATCAAACAAATGAAGATAAGCTACGCACCAACCTCGACCTACTCGACGAAGTAAGGGACCTCGCGCACATTAGGATCGTAGCCTACCAGCAGAGAGTAGCTCGGTACTATAATGCCAGGGTCAAGAAGCGGAACCTCCGCATTGGCGACCTGGCCCTTCGTAAAGTTATGGTACCCGAGCCCGGCACTAGCAAACTCGAGTTCAACTGGGAAGGTCCTTACCGAGTGAAACGAGTGCTCGGGGAAGGAACATACGAGCTCGAGACCCTTGAAGGGAAACAAGTACCTCAAGCATGGAATATTGTCAATTTGAGGCAATATTATGTGTTAGAAGCGAATAGGCTCCGAGCTACTCCCAAAGCCTAAGGGCCAGAATCCCGAGCTAACATGACCTCGGCACAAGAAGACCCTAGTCGCCACTTCGGCTTGGGAGAATCCAGGAGCGGACTACGGGTCCCTCCCTAAGCCTGAGGGCCACAAGAAGACCCCAGTCGCCACTTCGGCTTGGGAGAATCCAGGAATGGACTATGGGTTCCTCCCAAAGCCTGAGGGCCACAAGAAGACCCCAGTTGCCACTTCGGCTTGGTAGAATCCAGGAGCGGACTACGGGTCCCTCTCTAAGCCTGAGGGCCACAAGAGGACCCAGTCGCCTCTATGGCAGGGGCAAACTCCGAGGGTGGGCCACGAGTCACTCCCAAAGCCTAAGGGTCAAAACACCGAGCTAACAAAGACCTCGATGTGAAGAAAGACAGCCACTTCAATGGCGAAGGCAAAGTATGAAATATTAAAGGCGTAAGCAGCTCGGGTTCAAACCCTAGGAAGCATAGCTCGTCTCGATACGTCGGTCGAACTAAGGAATAACCAACCAATGCTTATTTCGGACGTAAGTAGTAATCACTTCGAGGTATACCACAGAGGCCTTAAACGTGACAAATAGGGATAACGCCTATCGAAGAGCCCTACTTTGGGTAGGTAACTCCAATAACCCAAATGATGAGATCGCTTTAGCAAAAATAAAGGGAGTTCATCATACTCAGAAGAAGGAAGAGACTTTCATTGTCAAAAAAAAAAAAACAAACAAACAAGTGCAGAAAAGGAAAATAACAAGTGTAGTAACCGAGCTAAATAGCTCGGGAAAGATTTGATCATCACAGAGCACAACCGCCCAACCAAAAAACTTGTGAAAGACTGGGTTTACGGCACCCGAAAGCCACAGAAGCCCAGAGAAATGCCACCTCAAAGATCCGCCTCCTCATCCTCCAGAGAGTCAGGCTCCTCTTCATCCGCTTGGTCTGCTGTCTCAGGGGACAGACCCTTCATAGTAATGCCGTCGAGGTTAAGCCCGGAGAACTTCTTCCGAACCAGCCACCGGCAGAGCTTAAACCCTGAGCGGTACGAACCCGAACCATACTCCGCCTGGAGGTCATGAAATTCCTGGGAGTCTTTAAAATCCCATACCGCTTTCTCTCACTCAGCCTCCACCATCTGGTCAAAGTTTCGGGTCCGATTCAGAAGAGTGGACTCCAAGTCCCGCACCTGTTGCCTGAGGAGCTCCCTCTCCCCCGCCATCCTCGACGATTCCTCCCTATAGCGTACTCTTCAGTAAGCCGAGCGATTTAAGCCTCCTGGTCGTGAACGAGCAGCTTCTGAGACTCGCTCCCCTTGCAAGTGTGATGGAGCTCGCCCCGGATCCGGTTGAGCTCGACCTGGAGCTTCTGGTTGGCAGCACGCTAGTCGAGGGCGTCAACACGATGGATGCGCGTCTGGAGAGCCATGGCATGGATGACGGAATTTACCTATCGATGAAAAAGAAGATCAGAAGACAACGGAAAAGGGCAAAACGAGAGGGAAAAAGAGAAAAAGGCCACTTACCACCATGCAGTGGGCAGAGGTGAACGCAGAGAGATCCCCGGGCTCCATGTTTCCCCACTGAGCGAAATCGTCGTTACTGATTGCCTTCTGACTCCTCCAGCAAGCTACTAGATAATCGTTTACCCCTTCCCAGTTTCCCACTGGGAACTGGGGGTAAGGACGGGGCTGAAGGGGGTTAAAGGGGGCCTCCCCTGGCTGAGGAGGCTCGCTTCCCCTAGGGTTAATCCCACTAGTCCCCTCAGGAGGGGGCATCGGAACTTCGGTCGGAGGAGAGGGTAGGACCGGCTCGGTAGACCCGAACTCGGTGCTTCCCGAAGGAGGGGTCCAGTCGGGGTGCGTCCTCTTCACTTGGCGTCTCTGGCTGCCCGAGAGAAGGCGGCGTGAATCGACACTAGACATGATGGCTGCCAAAAAACAACAAGATATTAGTCCAACAGGAAGCAAAATGCATGTGTACACAATAGTCACAAGACACTACGCGACCTAAAAGGCCGACCTACCCGGGCTCAAGCCTGCCTGCACGAGCTTCTCCTCGGCCAAGTAGTCCGAGCAAAGGAAGCCTACCGACGCCCAGGACAGCATCATTTTCCGAATCTTAGGGTTCAGCTCGGCTCCGGGGTCCTGGATGGTGCCCCACCCTTTCAAACCGACGGCCCGGATCAAAGCAGATCCAACGGTCCGCAGGCACTCTGACCGCACGCCTTCTGAAAACCAAAGGCGATTGGCGGCACATCTTCCACGATTAAGGTAGTCGCAGTCGCACGACATTGGGAATTAAAGACCACCTCAGCACGTTTTCGGAATCCGAAAAGTCAGAGAAGTCAGAAGATCTCTTGATTCCCGCAAATGCATTTAATGGGGATAGTCAATCAAGTTTGAATTTCGGTCAAATCAGTCCTTCGCGCTTCATAAACTCCCCGCGCTAAGGCAATACTCTTAGCCCGAGGAGTGAGGGGCAATTGATGAAGGATGATTTGACCCGACCTATGAAACGGCGACACGTGGATGCTGACTCAGCGTAAGCGACAACTCAGCATTGTGGTCCAGTACAACTACGTAATGGGCCCATAAAGCAGCTCGCTACATGGTAGCAGGCTAAAGGAGGGGCTCACCACAACGCGGGCTCCGGGTTCCCCGAGCTACCTCTAAAGGGATATTCCGAGGCAAACTTTGACTTGAGAGCTAAGAAAACCAGCTCGCCCGAGCTCCCGAACAAGACAATTCATCTCGAGGACCAATTCTACTAGGGGTACTTCTGAAGTATTCGAAGTTCGTCGCAAAGTAGCTCGTGAATGAGTCGCACGAGCATTCCTCAGGAAGCTTCTATTTAACAAGCCGTACCAGTCAGACTGGGCCACATCTCTAAGTGACGGTGTAGTCCTTGTCCTTTCGACAGTCTGCGCCCACGTCTCTCAGTAGGTGGAGGCGTGCTTGTCACTTTGAGGACGTGTCACTCGCCCGAGTAAGGAGTACGTCCCAACAGCCACCTGCACAGCCCTGGCAGGTAACGGCTGTGGCAGGGACCCGGTGGCGGTTATGCCCGATCTCGCAAGAACGCTCCTATAAAAAAGCCCTCAGGGTAGAGGAGGAACTTCTTCTTGAGACCTCTAATCTCTTGAGTATAGTGATAAAGCGCGACCTCCACTCTTAGCCTTTGTTTCTCTCTTTACTCCAATACACAGTACTAACTTAAGCATCGGAGTATTCCCACCGGGCAAATCCCCGGGAATCCTTCCTTTGCCAATAAGGAGCCAGTCAGCAGCCAGCTAGGAGTGCCCGGATCGTGCCACATCACATAACATTAGATAATTTTGTTATTTAAAATTTTAAAATATTATCTAGTTATTAAATTGAATAAGATGTAAAGAGAGATAGAAAGAATAGTAGATAGATACATATGGGGTGGGAAAGAGGCGTTGTAATTAGATGATTTATTGTGAGATAGATTAGGAGATGTTTTTCTAGGAAGTTTTAGGTAGGGGGAGGAGATTATTTAGGTTATTGGGAATGTGTGTGGGAGAGAGAGAGAGGGAGATTTGGTAAATTTTTTTGTGGAAGGAGATATTCCCATTGGTCGTTTCAAAAATGACATGGAATAAAAATAAAAAATTCAAAAAAAAAAGAGGAAAAAACTCCTAAACTTCCTTCTTTTTGTGTATGTGTGTGTGTATAAATCGGCCAACAACCCAATGGGGAATTGCCAAATTGGTCATTGGAAAATATAATAATTAATTAGCATATAGTATTAATAGAGTATTAAATATGTAATATACTTAATTGAATCAGAGCACTAATTTGACTTCCAGGTTGGACAGTTGAAAATATTAGCCAAATCGAACCGAAACTGAAAACCGATTAAAAAACAAAAACCAAACCAAATAAATACCCAAATTAATCAAATCAAACTAACTTATTTGATTTGGTTCAATTCAATTTTTGATTTATCAACGGAATTTGAACACCTTACAACTAGTCATTCAAGATCTTAAATTTTACAATTCTTAACCTATATAATTTAGAAGTTGAAGGGGGTCTAGGGTTAGGATTGGCTAGAAGAGAAGCAAATCGAAGGATGCATGACAACACTTATACACTCTAAATTCAAAGGATTGTGTTGGGTGCAAGCAAGGTTGGGCAAGGCATTTAGACTTTCTCATATGAAAAGCCCTTAGTTAATTAATAATAAGTAATCATCAAATAAAATATTAATTAATAAAAATCAAATTATCAATTAATAATTAAATAACTAATTGATAACATTAATCAATTAACTATTTAATTAATTAAAACAGTATTAAATCAATTAATAATTGTTATTGGGGCTTATTTACCCATTATTTTCTCTTTGCAGCAAAAGGCTATAATGTGAAAAATTTCCACCCATTTATATATTTATCATTACCATACCTTTTTAAAAAATTTAAACTAAATAACAATAGAATATAAATAGTTGTATTATAATTATAGTTATGATTAATTATAATATGAATAAACTTAAATTTCCTTTAAATATTCAAAATAAATTTAATTAAAAATAAGTAATTAATATTTGAGTGGAACTATTGAATATTGATAAATAAACTAATAAAATTTTAAAATAACTATTAAAAATTAAAAATTTCACTTAATATAAATTATAAGTTCCTTTGCAATAATAAAGTTAAAATTTTTCATTTAAAGACTTTTAGTGACGTTTATACTAAATGTCACTAAAGTTTACCTTTTGCGGCATTTGTTACCTTTTAATGGCGTTTATTAGAAACGCCACCAAAGGTGCTTTCCTATGGCTACATTTTGTTAACACCATTAAATAATAATTTTTGCGTCGTTAACATAAATGTCGCAATAAAAAAATGTCTAATGGGAAATGGGGAGACTGGCTGAAAATCAATTTTAGTGGCGTTTGCTTTAAACGTCGTTACAACTATCTGGCAACAGTGTTTAATAACCGTTGTTGAAAGTTGACTTTTTTGTGACGTTTCATTTATACGTCGTCGAAAACCAAATAAAATGTTTTATAGTTCATATAAGTATATAAAATAGAGAGCCTCTATAGGCCCTAGAAATATCCTAGACCAGGTCAAAAACTGAAAGTAGATAAAAACCTCACTTTAAGCCCGACCCCCAACAAAGCCCACATAAAAGGGGCACTTAGAGACCCTAGCCAGCTCCAAGAACAACCCAAGTACAAACAAAACCCAAACAACATTATCTATTCATATCCTCTAAAAAGTATAAAAGCATTTATGCCACTTTTCAGATTTTAGACGTTTTTAATAGCTTTTTAACTTTTTAGATCTGAAATTTCAGAATTGTCAAATGCCACCTGAGCATGGGCTGACGGTCTGCCTCTAGCATTTCTGCCCTTGCTTCTTGAGCTACAAAAACCTTTAGAGGAAGGTTTTGCTACCACTGTGTCATAGAAGTTGGTGAGCCTTTTAGGATTTTTTACAATCCCGGAAGAAAGTCAATGGATAGGGAACATCCCAAACCCGTGCTATCCACATTTGCATCACTTTTAGCATTAGAGCCTTGATTCATTGCTTTAGATCCAGACTCTAATTGGTTTTGATTCAGCAATTTTCCAACCTGATCAAATTGGGTCAGTTTTGGTTTGGCCATTTGTAAATCAACCAAAACTGAACTGACCCGTTCATATATACATATATACATATATACATATATGCATATATATATATATATGTATGTATAGATTATTTTAAATATAATTTTTAATATGGGAAGGTGAGGAAATTCTTATATTTCTTAGTCTAAAATATTTTATATCATATATTTATTTTTTAAATAATACTTCTATAATTTTTAAATTTAAATATAAATTTTTAAGTTAAATCTTTTGAACTAACCAAACAAACCAAAAATTGACCCAAACTTATACCTGAGTTGGCTAGTTTTCATTAATGGCTAGTCGGTTTTGGGTCAGCTAACCAACTCCCCAACCTAACCAAGTCGATTTGGTTGACCCAACAACCTCTAACCGAACCTAATCGACCTGTGAACACTCCTAATTTCAACTAAATTATTAGTCTAATTTCTAATAAATAACAATAGTTTAATCTTCAACAATTATTGAAAATTTATAGAGAAAATACATAATTGTTAAAAATAAGTTTATAATGGAAATACAACAAATAATTAATAAAAGTACAATAGATATAATAATTACAAAAATACATAAATACTAAAAATATATTAAATTAGTTAATAAATAGTGTAACCCCAAATAGTAGTTTAATCTCTAATAAATGTTAATCAATAAATTATAACAAAAATACATAATCACTAAAAATAAACTTATAACAAAAATACAATAAATACAATAAGTTCAATTAATTAAATTTAAAATGTTAAATAATAGTAGCTTAATCTCCAATAGTTATTGATTTTTTTTTGTTAAATAACGAAATCAATGTATATTTATATATAATTTTTGAAAATATATTTATCATTAGATACAATAAATATTAAATTTAGTATATATAAATATGTAATATATAAAGGTTAAGATCTTAAATTATTATTAATAAATATTAAAATTTTAAGTTATTTACAATAATTATTAATCGATATAAGTGAAACTAGTTATTTACAATATTATTTATTTATTTAAATAATACAGTTATTCAAAATTTTAAAATATTAATTTTTATTGAATTTAATAATCCATAGATTTATAATTTATACTATTATTACATAATTTCAATGTTAATTTTGTAAAATATAAATTATTATTAATTTGAATATTATGAAATCTATTATAATTATTTTTCTACTTTTAAGAAAAATATTAATTTTTTTTACATAATTTCGTTATTTTAAGTGTTTAAAATTTAATTAAGTTAAATATTTTTATTTAAAATATTTAGTTATTTAAATATGCAAATAATATGTGAAATATTTAATTTTTGTTATTTGTATTTTTTTACTTTAACGTTATTATGTGATATTAAATATTTTGTTATATAATTATTTAGCTTTTTTAATTTTTTTTATTTAAGATATTTAGTTATTGAAATATTTAAATAGTACTTCATTTTTTTAATGTTAAATTTTTTATTTGAGTAACATTCTAAATTGTATAATCCATAAAATTATAATTTATATTGTTAATACATAATTTCATGATGAATTTTGTAAATAAATATAAAATTATTAATAATATGAATATTATTAAATCTAATATAATTATTTTTTTGTGTTTTTAATAAATATTTTAAAGTTATTATATAATTTCATTATAATATTTAAATAATTCTTAAATTTTTTAATTCAAACTTTCTTTAGATCAATATAGATAAAAGGTGGGGGAGAGAATAAATAGGAATTAGAGATAATTTAGGAGATGAATAGGAATTAAAGAGTGGTGCCACTTGGTTAAATATTAGAAAAGCAAACCCCTCTTTGTTTATATATTGGTTGTTGGAGATAATTTAGCCCATGTTGTTATTGGTTTAATGGGTAACTAATCGGGACCCGTGCGATGTACAGACTTGTCAATCAAAATTGAATCAGAATGAGCTGAATTACATTCTCAATTGAGCTCAGTTCTATCAATTCAAAACTTGTTGAAAAGATTTTGGAAATTACAAAAATTATTGCTAATTATGGCAACTTTTGGTATAGTTTGATTATTTATTAATAATTAATTATTATAATTATAGATAATTTCAGATAAATTTTGATAATCCCTAGTTAGTTCTAGTGAAATCTGGTTAATTTTTTATTTTTTTTAAATTCATATTAATCTCTAATAGTTTTTGAGTATTTACAGTTAACATGGGAGTACAATGCAAGGGTTTTGTTAAGTGAGAGTTTTAATGCTCTTTTTGGAGGGCTAAAGTGCGACTTTTGAATTTCTGAGATGAGCCTCAATTTACAGCTTATAAGCTATGTTTGGTGAAAAACCCAAAAAACCTAAAGCGTTTGTCCATTGATCAGTCATTTGAAGGATTGTCCAAATTATTTTCTTTAACCAGCTTATCGGGAGTGCTTTTAAGTAGCTGAATCTTTAGTTAGCCCTCCTACATGGGCCCTATATTTTACCCTGGGTAACTTGGGTCAGGTTGAAGGTAAATCAAGGTCCATCAGTCTTAAAGGTGTAAACCACAAATTCAAGTCTAGTGTCTACTAATTAATTAATTTATAGTAATTCTGTTAGTCGCGGAAGCAGGGGGTGGCGGAGGGGAGTCATGACCCATCAATGCCTTCAAAATTCTCATAAAACCCATTTAAATTTCACTTATACTTTGACCCATTTATCCATGTTTCTTAGCTTCCCCCTCCATGTTTTATAGGAGCTTATTGAATACCTGAAGTATTATGAATTTCTGTTAATATAATTTAATATAATTATCGTTAATTAACAATATAGTTAATAGCATAGCAGCAATAAGTAATATTACCGAAAAAGTTTCAGATATTTGACAGTAATAAACGGAATTAATAGTTAAATATCAATCCTAATTCCTATATTGCATGGCATAATGCTGAATCTTTTCAATATATATATACACTTGAAGTAAGATGTGATGAAATAAACTTTTGAAGAAAAGTACTTCTATAGAGTAGATAATGACGTGGCCTTTATAATGGAAAAAAAACATTGTTAAAAAAAGGGCTGTTTGCAAGAAAACTAAAAAAAAAAACGTTTGCTAGTTTAACAAAATCAGGTATGTTTTCAAACTAATTGCAAAAAGAGTGAGTGGAAGAGTTTTCTATTTTTTTCTGACCAAATTGATCTTAATAAAAAGAGTGGCCCAATGAAACCCAAATTTCCTTTCTTTTTTCAATCTTAGGCCATGTTTGGGAGTGCTTATTGGAAGTAAGTGCTTATTTGGGCGGGGATCACACCATTAAGCACTTATTAGTATTTGGGAAATAAGCCTGAAATAAGTGCTTATTTTAAAAATAGGGGCTTATTTTTTAAGCCCAAATTTCCAGCTTTTTTCAAGTGCTGATACAATAAGCACTTATTCAATATTTTTCTCCCATAATTGTCCCTAGTGATTTTTTAGAATTCCAACTATTGCCCTTTTACAAAAACAATTTTACAAAGGCACTTTTATAAAAGTAATTTTATGAAAGTACTTTTATGAAAGTACTTTTATAGAAGTGCTTTTATAGAAGTACTTTTATGAAAGCACTTTTATGAAAGTATTTTTACGAAAGCACTTTTATGAAAGCACTTTAATAAAAATACTTTTACGAAAGCACTTTTATCATAGTTCTTTTACGGAAGCACTTTTATCAAAGTACTTTTACAAATGCACTTTTACAAAAGTAGTTTTACAAAAGCACTTCTATAAAAGCAGTTTTATGAAAACACTTTTTACAAAGTGATTTTATAAAAACACTTTTATAAAAGTGTTTTTAGGAAGTGATTTTATCAAAGTACTTTTATGAAAACACTTTTGTAAAAGTACATTTATAAAAGCACTTCTATGAAAGTACTTTTATTCATTCACTTTAGATTGGATGTTTTGAAATTAAAGAAAATGAAGGCCAAAAGAATCACAATTGCTTATTTAAGTGCTTATTGGAGAAAAAGACCACCAAACACCCAATATAAAATAAGTGCTTATTTTTTAAAATAAGTACTTGAAAAAGTTGGGTGCCAAATGTAAATAAGTGCTTATTTGAATAAGCACTTGTTTTTAAACACTTATTTTTAACATAAACACTCCTAAACATGGCCTTAGTCTCCCCTCCCCCTTTTTTCATTGTCTTCATCAGTGAGATTCACTATCCTCTCTTATCTTTGTACATGTAAGCATCTCTCTCTCTCTCTCTCTCTCTCTGGCTAAGCTATTGCTTGGGTGCTCTTTTTCTTTCTTTTTATGTATTGGCTTCTAAGGCTGAGTTTGGATTCAAACTAACAACCAGGTTTATGAAAAACTAATGAGATTGAGGTGTCGTGATTCGGAGAAGGCGAATACCGAAATGCTTAGGTCTACTAGTGAGTTTTCTTTATTTGTTTTTTTCTCATTTTTGCTAGTTGTCCAATGGATTTCCTATTCTTTTTGGTTTGTGGTTTCTAATCAAATTTGGGTGTGAAGTGTAAGGGTGGCAAATGGGTGGATTGGGTTCAGTTGGGTGTGGGTTGAGTACCAACCCACCCATATTGACCCACTAACCCATTTGCCACCCATATTAGTGGGTGAGAGTGGGTCACAATTGGGTCACAACCCAGTCCGACCCTTACCCACCCTAACCCACCCATTTGACCCTCTAATTCAAAACAGACTTTTTTGCTTTTTTTCTCTATTCTAATACATAAATACAAAGAATTATATATTTCAACTAAAATAAAATAAAATGTTCAAAATTTTTAAACAAAAAAATGTATAAAACACAAAAAAAAGTAAAAAAAAAATATTCATTTCATGTAAAACATTAGAAATTGCAGACAAAATAAAGGAAATTGCAAAAAAAATGTAGGAAAATTTAGAAAATGCAAAATCTTGTAGAAAATTACACAACTGTAAAACTTGCAAATTTTTGAAAAAATATAGAAAATACATAAAAACATTAAATTTTGAATAAAAATGAAGAAACTTTCATATTGTATTATATTACATATAATATATTTGTAAAAAAACCGAATTTGATAGAAAATTTCAAAAATTATATATTTCAGTAAATACGAAACAGAAGAAAATACATAAATTGATAATAATAAATATTCGCGGCAAATAAAAAAAAATTGTATGATATATATATTTTCAAAAAATAAGAATTACAGAAAACTACATAAAATGGCACCAATTATATATTTCAGAAAAAATAGATAAGTAACAAAATTGATAAAAATCATTAAAAATAATAAATACGATGTTTTTTTTTCAAACGAAAATCTTAATCAAGTGAATGAGAGAGAGAGAGAGAGAGAGAGTAGACAAAGGTTCTAATGATTTTCCAAACAAAAAACTAGACAAACAGTCGACATTCTGGATGGAGGGAGAATCCCCGTTTTTTAAGAAACTTGAAGAAGAGATTCTACTGATTTTCTAGATGTAAAAATTGGATAAACTCTCTACATTTTGGAAGAGATTCTACTGATTTTCCGAACAAAAAATTGGATAAACAATCGACATTGGAAGGAAGGAGAGCCCCTGTTTTTTGAGAAACCTGAAGAAGAAGAAGAGATCTAGAAAGAGAGATCACGTTTATTACAGAATCGAGGTGCATACCTGAATGCGACTGGACTTCTTGCTTGCGGATAGACTCCTACCCCTAATGCAAATGAGAAGTGAAATGTTGCAAACAAACCTTTGAAATTCAAACCCAAAAATGTTGAGATCGCGTTGTGTGAACCTCACTGTGGCTCAACCCCACCTTGATCCATTTGGGTACCCTTAACCCAACCCCACTCTGACCCTTTTTCTCCAACCCTAATGGGTCATTCAATCCATACTGACCCACAAATAAAAATGGATGGACCAAATGGGTTGGAGTCAAAATTGCCGGCCTTGGTGAAGGGTAATGATTTAAAGTGTTTGGTATGTTATTGGGAATTTGGCATTAAGGGAATTATGTTTCGATATTTTGTGATATTTATTATGGTGATGAGCTTGGGGGTGAGAAGGGTGATTGTAATTGGAAAGTGAGGTTAAACTATGGAGTTTTCTAGTATATGGAGGGAATGTTGAAATGGAATTTTCTTGGAAGGCTATTGGTCCATTAAAGTCGACTGTGGAGGATAGTAAAGAATTTTGTAGGTGTGTAGAAATTTTGGAATTTTATCTGAATTTACATTTATTTTGATTATTATGTATCTATCTTTTGTTACATTTATTTTGATTATTATGCACCTATCTTTTGTTTTGTTTTTCTTTTTTTTTTTTTTTTGAGATTTTGGATGACTGAAAGTTCGGATGCTACTGATTATTTAGATGATTCAATACAAAAGAAGAGGAGAACTGGAATTTATTTATTTTATCTTATGCAGAGAAGTTAGATTATTGTAGGATAGTGCATTAATTCTTGTTTCTATGATCTTTTCTAGGGTTGCTTTTACCAAGCTTCTATTTGGGAGCAAAATACTATTTAAGTTGTGACTTCAAAGTTTTTATATGATTGCAATGTTTGATGCAATATAATTCCAAAAGGGTTTAAAACACCATATTTTAGATAAAACAAGCTTGTCTCAAACACAAAACAAAAAAAAGGGAAAAATAGGGAATATTTGAAAAATGGTATATTGTTTTAGACAATGAAGAGGTTTGTTTTCAAAAATTAGTTACCTTTTAATACAGAAAAATGGGGCCTTTTGGACACCATGTTTTGGAAAAGGTATTTGCTTTTGGATGATATGTTATTGCTTGTTGGTGCTTCATATCTCATTGCTAGTTTCATTTGTAGAGATTTGGTCTCATTCAAAGTGGTATTTTTGCTTTAGAAAGATGAACTTAGGATGCTTATAAAGTCGAGGATCATTTTTTTTCTATTTATTTTATCTTATGGAGAGAATATTGTGAGAAAGCTAAACACCATTTTCTTCATCATAAAGACCTCTAGGCAAGGTTCAAAGTATCGGAAACACTACATATATCTAAAAGGCAATTTTAAGAGACGTATCAGGATACACCTTGGATATGCATGTATATCAGAGAAAAAATAAGATACACATGAAAACATTATAAATAATTCCATAAAATATAAAAATACAATAATAACACTAAATATGAGACTTCAATGAGGTATACTTATATTAAATTAATATATTTTAATGATTTTATGAAGAAATACATTGTAGTCAATTATAATTTCATTAAAAACCCTATGTTTAACTATAATTTATAAAAATATAATTCTTAAGTTTTAAAGGATGGAGAAAACCCGACTATCCTATCTGATGTAGCACAATCCGGCTGCTCCCTACTGGAGGTGATCTGGCTTCTAGCAACGACGGGCTTGATGAATCTGCAAGAGATGAAGCAGAGAACCCGAGGTGATTTACCCGGTGAGGTTGCTCCGATGCTTAAGTTAGCACTTGGTTGCGAGCTGAAAATAATCTTAGATTGTAAGAGATCTAGAGAGCAGAGATTACGCGTACCCTTCTCCCCGGGGGGTGGAGCCTTTATATACTGGAGTCCTTGCGGGTTCGATGAAGTAGTTCCGGGATTCTCGCTACGAGGGGATCCGTTTCCGTGTTAGTTGGGGATAACGCTACCAACCGGTAATGTTGCCCATTTCCACCTGAATCGAGGAGTGGGGAGATAATACTAGCTGTTACAAGGTATGATCCCGTAAGACGCGGAGTACGGTGATGAGACCCTCGGAGTTGCCATGCAGTGGTCGGTCAGCATTGCCTGAGCTCGTGCTCTTTAGATCCGACCTGATGTGAGTGCCGAAGTGCATTGGGACCAAGGTGGTCCAGATGTGACCTTGCACCGAGGTAGACTCGTCTTAAGGTAGTCTTGTCCCGAGGTAAACTTGTCTCGAGGTGGTCTGGTTATCCGAGCTCGATCCGTTGTGGACTTGGCGTGTCAAGCTGAGTTGTTGTCCTACTAGTTAGGTCGCGTCCACGTGTCCCCCTATCATTAGGTCGGGCAAAATCACCCTACATCACTATCTAATCATAAAACATGCATTGGCACAACTTTTAAGTATAAATATAATGAATAATTATTTTTATTTAAATAATTAAAATTTATTTTTTTTCAAAAAAATTACAAAAAATAAGAAAACATTGTAGAATATATCCAAAAAAAAACTATTGAAGAAGAAATTTCAATTACTCTATGGATATGATAGATCATCCTTAGATCTATAATATATTCAATAATTGTGATTAAATCATAAAATTTGATTAATTATTATTTATTTTTTAATTCTAAAATATAAAAAATTAAAAATTTTAAATAAGAAATTTTAATTGCTTAATGGATATGATAGATAATGCATAGATCTAAAACATATTAAGTCTTTATAGGTAGATAAAATAATATATTTTCAAATTTTTATTATTTTATATTTTCCCAAATCTTTTCATAAAAATTTTAGGGATCTACTCATAACACAAAAAATTGTGATTTTAAACATAAGAAATGTACATCAACATATATTTAAACATTTTCAATCATTCAAGCAGAAAAATCACAAGATATTATCTTGAAAAATCTTCAAAAATATTGATGATTAACACTTGTTTTTTTGCGCTTTTTTTTTGCATATCTAGCATTCTAGGAATGAGGTTTGGAGTTTTAAAATTGTTTTAGGGTGAAAAAAGGCTTATTTTAGGGGAAAAAAGCTTTTCACCTTTTTTTTTCATTTTTTATGTATCTTTTTCATTGATATGCTACTGATACACCTCTGATACGACCTTATACAGGTCCAATATGATAGAAAAAAATATGATACTTTCGATTTTATCCTGTATCTTGTATCAGATATTAAAAGATATGATACAATATGCCCCATATTGGGCATATCTTATCGAACTTTGAAACCTTGCCTCCATGTTGATCTACTATCTTACCTTCTTCAATTGAAAGGAAAACCCCATATTCTCTGCTTTTTTTAATGTATAAACACTTCATGAGCCATTTTTATTTAATTTGGAATTCATAACCAGGAGTTTAGATTTTCCAAATGAAGGCTCATCATATGTGTTTTTAACATCATCTAATTCTAAATCATATCCTTGGCCTAGGGCCACTTCTAATGCATAATCATTCTCTAGATACTTGATTCTTTCATATTTTCAATTTCTCTTCCCCCTAATTGAACCCTTTACCACTCTAGGAAATAAAGATGAGTCAGTGAAAATTGAATCATTTGAAAGGGTCAAATGACCAACTATCACATTTGTAGGAGAAGAATCTCCCATTTGATAGCTACTTCTTCTATGAAGATAAAACATTCAAAACATTGGACGTTATTGCTTCATAATAAATTGTGTTCTTTTTTGGAGCTATGATGGTGTAACTACAACTAGATCACCGGGGGATAGATGTTTGCAACTTTAGTTAATGTTTCAAAATTTCAAGCAATGATCCAGTCTCTTTAATGTTAGATGGTTTCTAAGTGTGTAAAACATCATCCATTCTTCACTATAACAGATGGTTTGCACCAAGGTTCAAAATTTGTATATGTATCGGATTGTATCAGCTGATGCATATCATATCGAAGCTTCCTGATACACCCCTATAGGGGGTGTTTCGAGGTTTAATCCAGTTCAAGAGGTAGACAACCCTTAAACTGACCCCTCTGAACCAGGTTTTAAAAAACTGAAAAAAAGGAGAACTCAACTTCAATACAAGCCTATACTCCCCTTCCAGCATATCAGCCGTATCGATATTTTGAACCTCAATTTGTACACTTGTGATAATCATATACAACCTTGCGATCTATTGGGTTTTATATGAATTTAACGGTGTTGAATCACATTTATAATAGATAATTGCAAGCAATCATTCTGTTTGTGTAATGTCGGATGGTTTCTAAGTTTATGAAACACCACCCAGTCTCCACTATATTGGATGGTCTGTACACTTGTGAAAATTATATACAACTTTGTGCTCTATTGGATTTTAAATGAATTTAAATGTGTAATACTATTTTATCACCCAAGTGATAGATATTTTGCAACCGTAATTGATGATTCAAGTCTATAAAACACCATCCAGTCTGTTTGTTATTGGATGATCCTTAAATATGTTAAACACCTATGAAAATCATATACAACTTTGTGGTCTAATGATTTTTAAATGCATTTGAAGGTGTAAATACTACTAGATTACCTGGTTGATAAATGTTTGCTATTTGATAATTGAAATTTTGAAAAAGACACTCTAGTATGTTCAATGTCAAATGGTATCTAAATTTGTAAAACACCATCCGATCTGTTTATTGTCGGATGGTGTCTAAATCTGTTAAACACCATCTTTTCTATTGAATGTATATATCTATAATTTTGTAAAATACTATATAGATACAATTTAGATTCTTGGATTAAAATGAATACGTCATTTGACAGTGGCACAAGTAACACTACCATCTTGTATTAAATGGACTAGATGGTTTTTACAAACTTATAGATATTCACACTAAATAAATTGAATGATTTTTTATAATTTTAAATTGTCAATTAGAGTGGTTAAGATCTATCAGTCAAGTGATTTGATGGTATTTACAATTTTAAATGCATCTAACAACCAATAGATCATATGATTCTATCTGATTCTCAAATATATACACCACCCAGTATCAGATAGACCAAATGATTTCTAGTAAACTTATAGGTATATGAGATTAAATAGATTGAATAGACTCTTGCAATTTTAAATTCATCTAACAACCAATAGATCATATGATTCTATCTGATTCTCAAATATATACACCATCCAGTATTAGACAGACCAAATGATTTCTAGTAAACTTATAGGTATATGAGATTAAATAGATTGAATAGACTCTTGCACTTCTAAATTACTAGTTAGAATGGTTAATATCTATCACTAAACTTAATAACTACCAAACTACATGGTTCCTTATGATTACCAAAAAAGTGTCAAGAGTATGTGTCATCCAGTATAAAACAAATTGGATGGTTTCTTACATGTCCATACAATTGAGTTGTTAACATCTATCACTTGAGTGCTATTGTACCCTTTAGAGAATCAATGGCATCTAGTATAAATGCATTTTTATTGACAACTAACATAATAAAACTGTGAATATCATTTTTATAAAATAGAGCAAAATCTAACATACATATTTCAAAAATATTATAGATTGTCAAGGGGTTAGGTATACAATCCATTCTCCAATACATTAGAGTTTGCATATTTTTAATAGATTGCACTAATACTATACATTTAATTCAATAGAAAATTGAACTTGGATAATTATATGAGAGACCACGTTTCCTACTAAACATCCATTAAGCTATTCTTTGAGCTACTCTTCATAGCTTGTAGTTTCAAAATTTATAGGAGGATCTATTGGTAAAGTTGACCCATCCAATTCAATAGAAAATTCAACATGGATATCTTGTATGAGAGCTCAAATTTCCTACTAGCTAGGCATCCACTAAGCTACTCTCAATAGCTTGCATTTCAAAAATTCATTTAGAGGTCCATTCATTTGTCTTCTTGGGCTTGCTCCTAAGTCCATGTTGTTTTATGCATGAATTGCTAAAAAGGTGGAGTGGATGCTCTATCACTGGAATTCCTTCGTCCAATATTGTTATGGTTGCTTGCTCAATTGGGTGTGAAGTATTGGGTTCAACAACACGATTGCAAACTTTTCTCCTCTTATATCTTCCACATGTTGGATCCTTCATTAAAGACTATATTCAGTAGATTCACCTTTTAATGATGCATTGATATTTATTTTTGCACAAACATCTTAGCTATGCTCATACTGTAGATAGGGGTGCCAATTTACCGGTTTTGGATTGGACTCCATCCAAACCAAAATAAATTTAGATGGATTGGACGGACTAACAAGAAATATTGAATTGGATCAATCCGGACTTAATGGTCCAAAGCATTTATTGGATTGGATTGGACCTGGTCCATCCATAATGAATTTATATTGGATTGGGTTGGACTGAACAAATATCTACTCCATTGATAGAAGATAAGAATATAGGTGTCAATGGACTAGGTTTGGGTTAGAATTAATCTAAATTAAAACAAATTTGAACAGTTTGGATGGTCTAGACATTGAATTAGACCAGTTAACATGGGCCAATTCATTAATTTCTTAAGAAAATAAATGTCTATATATAAAATACTAAATAGAAATTTCAAAGAAATTTATTTTATTATCAACTCTATGGTCACAAAGTACATACAAAAAAATTGCAAGCATGGTCAAACATGGTACTAATAGTTTTTTTGTGAAGTTCTTGGCCTTTCAATAAAAAATCTGCAACAAAAATCATGGATAAGAAAATAAGAAAGCTCTAATACAAATTGAATTAAACATAAAAAGTAAGAAAAAAAATAATCTTACTCTTGCATGAAATGGGGAGCATCTCATACACACAAAAAGAAGAATTCAAGGCTCCTACTATAGTGAGGTATATGTTATCTATGTCTTGGCCCCATAAATCATAACTAGCCAATATTAGACTCCAATTACTACTACTTTAGTTTTATAGACTAACCAAAAGAAAATCCCAATTTGAGATCAATCAAAACCTACTTAAAGCACCAAGCTAACACTGGAGGGACAATAGTGGACACAAATTTAAAATTTATTGAGAAAATATAAGAGAAAGGAGACATATGGGTTTATAATGTTTATACATTAGCTCTCATTTTATTTGTATGTAGTGAATGTTTTGCATCTAGGCACTTGGCACTCTTTGATTTTTCAATTTCTCCTAAGAAACTAGGTGAACAAAATAATAGATGGTAGAAAAAGCAATTTCTACCTTGAAATCTATAATATAGCTAGTTATGATAAGATGCTTCCTTTTGACCATTACATTTTATAATTACATAAACAATTTTTTTGGGTAAGGGGCTACAATCAAGCTAAAACAATTGCCCAAAAGTGAAAAGAAAGCAAAATAAGAGAATATGCCAATGTTAATTGAGAACAAACCAAACAAAAAAGGCAAAAGTATTAAATCTAATTCAAGAATACCATAGTAAATTACCTGGTGAAGAAGGCAAGCATCAAGAGGAAGCAGAGATAACAAAAGCTTGGAATAAGCCAAAAAGATACAAGGCACTTTTACGGGACCTTCACATTAAAAATTGCAGATTTTAGAGGTTTAGTCGGTACAAAACAACAAAGAATAGAACATAACAAGTAGGGTTCGACTATGATAGGGAAAAGATATGATATGGGAAAAATAACTGACCGATAAATTAAAATCACAATAGAATTTTTCCTTTTGATAAATGTTCAGGATAGAGAACTTTTGGCGGGTAATTTCAAAGTCAGATCCATAATGACCCGTTTTGATCGCCTTCTCCGCCCACTTGTTAAAAACGAGTCACACGGTACCCGTGACATTTAGAATCCGTTATTTTACCATGGATTTCTAATAAATGGTAGGGACCATCTAGAACCATCCCAATATTGAATTCTTTCTTATTTATTTTCAAAATTTCATGGAAAAATGTTTGCACCAAGTACAAAAAATGGAAAGTTGAAGCAATGTACCTGGATTGAGGATGCTTGTGACTTCCACTTACAGGCTCCAAACGACTTATTTCCGCAACAAAAAGAAAGTATTTCACAAAGGGGTTTGTAATGACTAACTTGAATTGGTAGAAATTTGCAACGACTAACTTGCAAATTGCAATGTCAAGAAACTCGAGCCCTAATAGATTCACAATGAGAATTGAAGCAAGGGACTGATGAGATGAAATCAAATCTTAAAAAACTCATGAAGCTAAAAACTTTCCTGTATATTCACAGTGTTATGTTACTGCAACTTCACAAAATAGAATGAAAATTCTCAAAACTTCAAATTAAAAAAAAAAAATCGAAACATGAGAACAAACAATTGTTTAAAAGTCATACTCAACTCACTTGATAGTATATTTTTTAGTTTCTCCCTAAACGATCAATGGAGTTGATGTATATTGTTTTGTTCCTACAACTTTAACACAAAAATATAACAGTTATTAAAACTTTAATACTAAAAAATTAAATTGACACATAAAATGTCCGGATCACTTTTCTCAACATGAAATGGATTCTCGAAGTAGTTCAGGAAGAAAAATGATTTGAATACACCAAAACATATGCCGAATGAAGAATGAAAGGAAAGTAAAAAGAATGAATTATCTCATTTTGAAAGTTCGGGTACTAGATTATCACCCAAAGTACAGGGTACTTATTAGGAATTTTCCCTTTCTATTGTTTAACTTTCACTTAACAAAGTCCGTGTGGATCCTACTTGTAAGTACTTATATTTATATTAAGTATAAGAGGTTTTATAAAAAAACTCCCAGGACTAATAAATAATTATTGAAATAAATACTTAAAAAATAATACTTGCGTTGTGTTTGGTTTGAAGGAAAAAGTAGGAAAAGGAAGGAAAAGGTAAGGAAACCTATACAAGCTTTGTAAAGGTTTCCTTACCTTTCCCTTCCTTCCCCTACCTTTTCCTGCAAACCAAACATAGCCCTAGGCAATGACTAATTAAAGAAAAGTACTTATTTTCCTAACCATTTATTTCCTAAACAAGTAACTATTAGTATTGTCTTGAATCAAAAGTAATTGCTTATTTGAATAATTAGTCGCAAGTAGCTTATAAATTAACCCGTACATGTGATAAATATCAAATTGAATTCGAATACAAAAATTAAATTTAGATCTATCTATACCCAATTCGATTCAATTCGAATATGATATTCCACTCTTTCTAGTTACTCCTGTTTTCGTCTCCCCTATCTCTCTTCTCTCACGGTCGCGTACAACCCTATGAAAGCAACCACCACAACTGCCCCGCCAAGCAGCCCTCATTGTTTTGTGACCAAACAGCATTTGACTTGTTCTATTTCTCTGCATGTCTGCATGCTGAATAGGAGAGGCATGGTGAAATGGATATAGCACATGTTTGGTAGTGATTGTTTGAATATATAATAAGTACTTATCTTACTAAGTGCTCTTTGTGAAAAACACTTATTTCAAAATAGTAGTATAGGTGTTTTCAAAATGATGTGGTGGTACATGACAAGCCAGAAAGCAAATAAGCACTTAAAAATAAGCTCAAAATAAGTTCTTATTTGGGAAGTGGGAACATTATATTTAGAATAAGTATTTATTTGAATAAGTACATATTTTAAGTGATGAGACTACTTCATATTAAGTAGGAATAAGTATTTAAAGTTAAGTTTGGGAGTGCTTAAAATAAGTGCTTACTCAAATAAGCACTTATTTCGTTTTTGAAAATAAGCCCAAAATAAGTGCTTATTTGTGTTTACGAATAAACACTTATTTGAGAAGTCCAAAATTTGGGCTTATTTTTATTCAATAAGTGCTTATTTCCTTTCTGACCTATCTTAGTCCATTGTGACAAGCCTATATTTGTACATATTTTTATACCTCTAACTTGATGATTTTAGTAATAATGTTTTTGGAATTAGCATGGTATTGCACTAATTATGATGGAATTGTCTTACAAGATGATTTGGAGCTTAACTGTGCAATTTTAAAGAAGAATTCATTTAATTGATCAAGATAATCATAGAGGAAGGACCATGCAGCAATGATGCTCCATGATGTAGCTATGAAGGAGATAATCCATTGAAATCGGATTTGATATGTATGCACAAAAATCGGGAAATTTCTTATTTTGATATAGTTCCCTTATTTTGGGCATAACTTTTTGCCTATAACTTGGATTGAGGTGATTCAAACGGCTAATTAAAGCTAAGAGATAGAGCTATAACTCTTTTGTTTATCACTAACCCTAATTCCGTCGCCAATTAAGTGCAATTCGAGCTACAAATTTCGGGTCTAGCAGTTGGCAATGCAGAAGAGATAGGAATTCAACTGAGATAAAGACTAAGAGACCTAATTTGTGTTGAATTAGGAATCTGCATTGAGAAGCAATTGAGGGGAGGCTTCACTATAAAAATAACTATATACTCAAGGCAAAGGGACATTCTTAGAGAGAATTCAGCAGGGAAGAAGAGAGGAAGCACTCTCAGCACATCAAAGAAGAAAAAGATGAAACAGTTTCAGCACGCTAGAGAAGGAGAGGAAGATTTCGAATCCAAAAGGAAGGAAGGCTTAGTTGTTGCACTTGTCTTCAACCTTCAAAGGCTAAAGTTTTCTTGTTATTCTATTCATTCTTTGATGTGTTTTTGTTGTGTTTCTCCTCTAATTTTCTTGAGTATGCTGAATTTAATGATGTCTAGCTAAATTCTCTTAGCTAGGGTTTAGATGGATTTTGATTTTAAGATTATATAGTTATTTGTTTAATTCAATTCAAGACCTTTATTATTTGCATGAGGAATTTTTATTGTTGTACTTAATGTTTTAAAAGAATTGACCAATCTTTTAATGATTTGATGATTCATGCATGATTGACCGAAGGATTATTATGAATTAAATCCATTGGCAATAAAAATCACATGATAGACTATGATATCGAAAGATGATTGGCTCAAGTGTGGGAATCAATGAAGCTTAGTGAATCAATTCCCCTTCTACGATTAGAGGTTTCCAAAGAACTTAATGCTTATTTTTCCTTTTGACAACCACTTAGAAATTTGATGGTAGAATTGGATTAATAAATGGTTAATATGACTTGAGAAAGCTTATTAATTAATTTAGAAAAATCCACCATCATATGCAAATAACTTTAATATACCTTAGGGTAATTTCGGTTTTGAGTTGGATTAAATAGGTAATATGTAACCTTGATTTACTGAAATTTAAACCCTAACTGCATTCATCCATCAATTCAGTTTTTATTTAGTTCTTAGATTTGCATTAATTATTTTAATTTTTATTCATTCAATTGATTCACGAGTTCTACTTAGGTTAGTCTAAAATTGATTTGATACTGTGATCTAGTCTTTGTGGGATCGACACTTTTCTCATCATTATACACACATTTGACTAAGGTACACTTGCCTGAAATAACTGTGCATAAACCACACAACACATTGCATCATTTTTGAAATACCTATTGTGGCTACTGGACCCAAAGAGGGACAGTGAAATATGAAGTTGGAGTCACCACCTAAATTTTTGGGAATTGAGAATTTAGGAAAACCTATGATTTTTCAAGAAAAACATTTTTTATTTTCTTGGTGACTCGTTGGCCAATGGGAATGAGATTTTTAGGGTCTGGGGACCAAGGTATAGTGTGGGAAGGTGTTATACACCCCACACGCACCTGGCTAAACCGGCCTCTACTTCACCAATATTCCAAGAGAAATAAATAATTTTGGGCTTGATAAAGTAAATATGTGTCACCAAGGTAACTAAACAAACTAACTATTTAATCATGTAATGAATGAGAAGATGAAAAACCAAGGTTTTCGAATCATCGTTAACCCGGATGGTTGGACCGTTTGGCCTAGGAACCGTCCAAGCAATTGGTTCCATTTTACCCAAAACTTGGTTTTGCTAAAAAAAAAGTTGAAAAAGTCAACAAACCGTTGACCCGGGTGATCAAACTGTTGACTCGTTGACCCATTCAATTGTTTTTTATCATTTTTTATTTTTAATTATTTTTTTATTTTTTTAATTTGTTTGTCAGAATGGCTCATTTGTTTGAACCGGACGGTGGGACCATCAACCTGAAAACCAATGGCCAGAACGGTTCCATTTCCAAATCAATTTTTAAAACATTGTGAAAAGCACTTAAACAATGAGAAAATATTATAGTCACTAACTAGAATATCTAAGCTATAACTAACAAAGTAAATGAGTAAAGGATGGAGAATGAGGCAAAAGAATATGTTAAAAAATAGATAAAATGCAGAAATTACATTATGTGAGGGGGTCTTAAGATGTAACGCCACAAATGACGAGTTACTAAAGCCAATATATAGCAAAGGGATGGATGATATGTTGATATCATGGACAAACTAAAGTGGATGGAATATGTAAATGTAAATAGATGGACTATGTAATTACACTTCTAATGGTGCAAGGGTAAAGGAAAAAAAGGAAAGCTTGTCAAATTATCAATCTAAATGAATGCCGATTAATAAAGTCAAGTCTTTAATCGGAAAGATGTTCATGAAACATCTTTTGTTACTTTAACTTATCTTCATAGCTGCTTCTTCTGTGAAGACAAATGTGGAGATGTGGCAAGATGAATTACATGACATGGAAATAGAATAATTTTTTTGTTACTTTAACTTAGTAGCTTATTTATTAATTTTGACCTTTAATTTCTTAAATATTGATTCGACATAAGTATTGGAAAGATGTTCATGAAACATTGGACGTTATTGCTTCATTGGCAGATGCATCCATAGCTAATAATGAAGGATGTAATGAAGTTGAGCCTCCACCGAACAATCCAATACATTTTCTGCCCCGATAATATCAAATCAAGTCATACAAAAGAGGATATGGGCTCAATTGACTCCTAAATGATTTAAATAATTAATTAGAAGAATCTCCCACATCTCCATTTGTCTTCATAATAAATTAGAATGACTTAAACTAGCAGCTATGAAGATAAAACATTCAAAACACTACACCATGTGGATCAAAATAGATAACGTTCGCATTCGAACGGCTGGTAAGCCAACCTTACCTTTGTTTTTTTTTTTTTACTTCATGGGGCTACACAACCGGGGGTAGACGAGTCAGAACCTTACTTGGTTGCTCAATAAGAAAAACAAGAAAAAAAATTACTCAAGAGAAACATGAAACTAGATGAATTAACAAAAATGTCATACCTTGGAGAAGACTTTAGCTAAAATCGGCTTGTTCCTCTAATATGTCTCTACAGTTTCTGAACTTCTAACCAATATCATTGCAACTTTGAATTCTCAACCCATCAACAACCTTTGCATATGGGGATTCTTTGAAATGCCAAATACACGTATCATGTGATCCAAATGACATAGGGATGACTAGCTCCAAGCTTTCCCCTCTTTGATTGAATAAATGACTAGTATCAACTTTTTGGCTTTTTCTCAGAAGAATGTAGGGTCTTGTTAGAGTGTTGGAATGTAGCACAAGTAGTGTAATATTGCTTGATGATTGCGATTTTTCTTGCAGTGTCATTGTTTTCAATAATGCTTCATACTTCACATACCATGGACGTAAGCATGACTTGGGGTTTCTTTGGACATGATAGAGGTTTCCTCATGAATTTGGAGGTGGGATAGGGAAACTTGGAACTACTTGGAATATGAAGGGGTATTCTGTTATGAATGCATTCGTGGGAAAGATTTACCGCCGCCGCTGGTAGCAGCAATGAGGAGGGACCCACACGACAGCTCATCAGGGGGCTCGCACTTATCTTGCCACGACATCTTTTCTTGCCAACTCGCCACCAACTTATCTTATCCCTTATCCCATCTATCCTTATCTTATCTTATGTTCTTAATAAGAGTTTTGTTTACCACTAGAAGTAGGAGTTTTGTTTACCATTAGAAGTAGGAGTTTGAGTTGGATTTAGAGAGGGATTATCCTAGCCTAGCCGAATACAATAAGGAACCCCCTCTTGTAATCTCCTATTTAAGAAGCTGTCATTTGGAATAAAGCATTCAGTTTCCAATTAAGAGAAGAGTGAGGAGAGTTTGGGTGGTCTCTTGGACAAATCACCCATTCGGTTTTCCACAATAGGGTCTGCACGCAAGGGAAGGCGCAAGGGGAAGCAAGATGCTCTCCCCGTGGACCGACCTGTGACGAGATCCTACGCATGGGCCCATAACATTCTGGTATCAGAGCCTACCGTCATGGGGGAGCAGGAGCCACTGTCTTCCAGGGTCCACGAACTGGAGCATAGGCTCGCAGAAACCAGCATGGAGGTTCGTGAAGTCAAGGATGATGTCCGGGAGCTGCGACGCCTACTGGAAGCATTCATCTCCAACAAAGAAAGAAGTTCTGAGGGAACCGCCACCACCAACAGTCGTCGTCCAGACTAGGCAGAGACGTCCAACGAACAACAGATCGCTGCCCCGACAGCCGCAGTTATTCCCAAGTATAGCCGGCTGGAATTCCTGTCTTACAACGGCACCGGAGACCCGTTAGGGTGGTTGTATCGCTATGAGCAAATCTTCCGTAATCAACGCATTGATGACAAAGATAAGGTCAGTCTGGCCGCCTTCCACCTATCAGAAGAGGCACAACTCTGGTCCTACCGACTGGAGTAAGAAGAACCTGGGCTCAGTTGGGGGCAGTTTAAATCTTATTGTCTCCTCAGGTTTGGACCCCCCCTTGACAAGCAACCCGCTGGGTGAGTTAATCAACCTCAAGAAAACTGGAACCGTGGCAGAATACCAATGCCAGTTCCAAACCCTTCTCGCCAGAGCAACCTCGGTTCACGCAGATCAGCAAGTAGATATGTTTACAGCAGGGTTAGTAGAACCCCTAAGAGTGGACGTAGAGATGTAACATCCTCCTAACCTGGTCACAGCAATGAACCTCGCTCGCGTCTTCGAACGGAAAATGCAGCTCTCCCACGGAAACCTCAGTATGGGGCGGTCGGTAACGACCTGGGCACCTTCGAAGACAGCAGGAGTGTCTCCTTCTTCGACCACCAACAGGGAACAAAGGCCTCCTGCCGGTAACCCCTCCAGATCGACAACAAGTGTAGGAAGTAGCAGGACAACACCCCCCATTAGACGACTGTCCCAAGCCAAGATGACAGAACGGCGCGCAAGAGGGCAGTGCTTCAATTGCGATGATTTGTACTCCTCTGGGCATAGGTGCAAGAAGCTGTTCTGTCATCTGGTAGATGAACCCGAAGAGGACGAGGATGAACCTGCAGCATCAGAACCCGAGATCTCCCTCCATGCCATCACGGGGATCAAAACTTCCCAAACCATGCAACTAAGGGCGCTGGTAGCAGGGCAACCAGTTCGTATTCTCGTAGACTCTGGAAGCACCCACAACTTCGCCAGTGAACAGGTTGCCCGTCAATTCGAGTTACCAATGGAAATCAGGCCACAGTTACAGGTAGTCGTGGTCAACGGGGAAAAAGTTCACAGCCACAGTATCTGCAAAGGCACCGAAATTCAGGTCGGATCAGAATCCTTCCGTGCTAATTTGTTCGTACTCCTTGGATGAATTTGACATAGTCCTGGGAGTCAAATGGCTGATCACTCTAGAGCCCATCCTATGGGATTTCAGTGCCCTGACAATGACTTTCCACCTGGATGGAAAACCGGCTACATGGCAGGAAACCAGAATAAGAACAAAAACGCAGCTGCATACACTTCAAGGTGAGAACTCACGCGCAACAGATATGGAGAGGCTCCTCATGGATTTCTCTACAGTATTCAAAGAACCCAAGGGGCTTCCACCTTTCAGAGCTTGCGATCATCGGATCCCTCTGATAACCGGATCGGATCCCGTCGTCGTCCCACCCTACCGTTACCCACATCGACAGAAGGATGAAATAGAAAGGCAGTGCGCGGACATGTTACAACAGGGGATCATCCGTCCCAGCCACTCTCCCTTCTCCTCTCCGGTTCTGTTGGTACCCAAGCAAGATGGGACTTGGAGATTTTGTGTAGACTACAGAGAACTTAATAGTCGGACGATCAAGGATAAATTTCCTATTCCCATTGTAGACACGCTATTGGACGAGCTCCATGGCGCACAATACTTCTCAAAATTAGACCTCTGGTCGGGTTACTTCCAGGTCCGGATGACTCCCGAAGATGTAGAGAATACGGCCTTCAGAACACATCATGGCCATTTCGAATTCCTGGTTATGCCATTCGGTCTTAGCAACGCTCCTTCCACATTCCAAGCCCTGATGAACGTGGTATTCCACTCCCACCTCTGCAGATTCGTCTTGGTGTTCTTTGACGACATCCTAGTCTATAGCAAATCGTGGGTAGAACACGTGCAACATCTACAGATCATTCTTGAACTCCTACAACAATACCAACTCTTCCTTAAGCAATCCAAATGCTCCTTTGGGGAACGTCGGGTCCTTTACTTAGGACATGTGATCAGCGGGCAAGGGGTCACTGTGGATGACTCCAAGATTCAGGCGATCAAGGAATGGCCCAGACCATAATCCGCCAAGGCTCTCCGTGGGTTCCTAGGGCTGACAAGCTACTACCGCAAGTTCGTACAAAATTATGGACTTTTGGCGGCTCCACTAACCAATTTGCTCAAGAAAAATGCCTTCCTCTGGGATAGCACAGCCGATGCAGCCTCTGTAAGTTTAAGAGAAGCCCTCTCCTCCACGCTGGTTCTATAGTTGCCAAACTTTGATCTCGAGTTCACTGTGGAATGCGATGCATCCGGCACCGGCATCGACGCCATACTACTGCAGCAAGGGCATCCGGTCGCCTTCTTCAGCCGCAAACTGGCCGACCGCCACCTTAAGTTACCCGCCTACGAACGTGAACTGATTGGACTGGCAAAGGCAGTGCAACACTGGAGGTCGTACTTGTGGGGAAGATCCCTCGTCGTCAAGACGGACCACTACAACCTCAAATATTTGTTGGAACAACGGCTTACCACCTCGCCGCAAAAGCATTGGGTCCGCAAACTTCTTGGGTTCAATTTCCGGGTGGACTATAAGGCGGGAACCTTGAACCGTGCCGCAGATGCCTTGTCTCGCCGAGAAGAAGACAATATGCTGCTCCATGCGGTCTCACAACCCCGAGCCACCCTGCTGGAAGACATTTGGAACATACTGCCACAATCACCGGAGTGGAACGATCTGGTCAAGAGAATACAAGCCGGAATGACCAACCCAAACTGGTTCTGCATGACGGATTGGCACTATACAAAGGACGGATTTATCTCCCAACCGACTATCCCTTAATCCCCTCCGTCATCTCCAGCATACACAACTCCACGCATGAAGGTGTCCAGAAAATATTGCACCGCATCCACGCTGACTTCCACTGGCAGGGTATGAAGGCTTCGGTGCGGGACTTCATTCAGAACTACTCTATGTGCCAACAAAAGTGGGAAAACTTGCACCCAGCAGGCCTTCTCCAACCACTTGTACTCCCAACTCAAATCTGGGCAGATATTTCCATGGACTTCATTGAGGGCCTACCCAAAGTTGGAGGGAAGTCGGTCTTATTTGTGGTGGTGGACCATTTTTCCAAATATGCGCATTTCCTCCCCTTATCCGACCCTTACAGCGCGGTTTCAGTCGCCCACGCCTTCTTCACCCACATCTTTCGATTGCATGGGCTACCCGAATCCATCGTAAGTGACAGAGACCCGATCTTTACTAGCACCTTCTGGAAGGAGCTATTTCGTCTGCAGGGAACAGCCCTGGCCTTCTCTTTCGCCTACCATCCGCAGACTGACGACCAAACGGAGGTGGTAAACTAAACAATAGAGATGTACCTCCGCTGTTTTGTGGGAGACCAGCCCCAGCGTTGGGTGGAGTACCTTCCGTGGGCCGAATACTGTTACAACACGTCCTACCACTCCTCTCTTGGCATGACTCCTTACAGGGTTGTTTATGGTTGGGACCCTCCATGTCTACTATCTTAAGAACCCGGTTGGAAGAAGTGGATCGCAGCCAACAAGATCGCGATGCCCTCCTGGCCGAAGTCTCCTTGCGCTTACAGCAGGCTCAGGCACACATGAAGAACGCCTACGATTAACGCCACCGAGAAGTCACCTTCGAGCCGGGACAGTTTGTTTGGCTGAAGGTCCAACCTTATCGGCAGCTCTCCCTCAGACGCAGAGCCTCTCTTAAGCTGGCTCCCAAATTCTACGGGCCCTTTAGGGTTTTGCGACAGATCGAGAAGGTTGCATATCAGCTCGAGCTACCAGAACACAGCAGACTCCATGATACCTTCCACATGTCCCTACTCAAGCCTTTTAGAGGGACTCCTCCTGATCAAGTACCTTCCCTACCCCCCTTGAAGGACGGTAGACCCATTCTCCAACCTCGGGCTCTTGTCCGGTCCCGCATCAATCGGGGTACCTTAGAGGTCCTTGTGGAGTGGGATGGACTACCATTAGCGGAGGCCACCTGGATCCCCTGGTTTGATCTTCACAACGCCTATCCGGATCTCGAGCTTAAGGACAAGCTCGTTGCCCAGTAGGGGTGTGATGTTATGGATGCATTCGTGGGAAAGACTTACCGCTGCCACCGGCAGCAGCAATGAGGAGGGACCCACACAACAGCTCATCAGGGGGCCCGCACTTATCTTGCCAACTCGCCACCAGCTTACCTTATCCCTTATCCCATCTATCCTTATTTTATCTTATGTTCTTAGTAAGAGTTTTGTTTACCACTAGAAATAGGAGTTTTGTTTACCATTAGAAGTAGGAGTTTGAGTTGGATTTAGAGAGGGATTATCCTAGCCTAGCCGAATACAATAAGGAACCCCCTCTTGTAATCTCCTATTTAAGGAGCTGTGATTTTGAATAAAGCATTCAGTTTCCAGTTAAGAGAAGAGTGAGGAGAGTTCGAGTGGTCTCTTGGACAAATCACCCATTCGGTTTTTCACAATAGGGTCTGCACGCAAGGGAAGGCACAAGGGGAAGTCTTAGACTAGATTCTGTATTTTTTTGTAAGAGGAGGGATATAAATTTTTTAGAAGAGAATGGAGGGATGAGATTGGGAGCTAAGGGAGATTAACGGTTCAGGTTTAAAGGGTTTTTTAGAGGGATATTAATTGAGGGAAGGGGTTGTCAAGACAGCATCGAGAGAGATCCTCTCAATCAATCAAGACAATAAGTGGAAAATTCCACCATTTTACCTAAATTGGACATTCCAAATTTAGGTGATTGGATTGATTGATTGGAGGCTCTTTAGGTGGTCAAATTTTAAATTTTAAGATGGTTCTCGAGTCTGAAAGAAAGATGTGGTCGTGGGATGCCCTAGGTTTGAAGTTATTGTGAAGAGGATTCCAAACAGAATGTTTGGATCAAGTCTAACTTTGGGTTTCAAGATGGAGGGTTCACGGTGTCGGAATTGGATGATTTTAGTATCATTGGACTCAGAATTTTGAGTTCCATCCATCTACAAGATTGGATTTCAGATTTCATATGGCATAGGTTTCAGGATCAAAAGTGATCCCGATCGGACGATCGGAATTGATTCTGACTTCGTGTCTTAAGATAAAGGGGTAAATGGTTCGGATTCAGGTGATCTTGGTGCCATTAGATTTGGATTTTGGGGTGATATGTATCTATGGTTTTGGGTTTCTGATTTGACATGAATTGAGGTTCAGGATCAAAATGAATCTAATTGGATGATTAGAACTGATTTCGGCTTTGGGTCTTAAAATGAAGGTATAAGTAGTGTTGGGTTTGGGTGATCTTGGTGTCATTGGATTTGGATTTATGGGATCTACATACCTATGGTTTTGGATTTCTCATTTGGTGTGAAATGTGGTTCAAAATCACAATGACTCCAATCGGACAATCAAAATCGGTTCTAGCTTCGGGTCTTATGGTGAATGGTAAACGGTGTCGGGTTTGGGTGATCTTGGTGTCGTTGGATTTGGATTTTTGGGCTATACAAATCTATGGTTTTGGATTTTTGATTTGACGTGAAATGAGTTTCAAGATCAAATTGACTCCAATCGAATGATCGGAATAGGTTCGGACTTTGGGTGTTAAGATGAAGGGGTAAATGGCGTTGGATTTGAGTGATTTTGGTGTCATCAGATTCAGGTTTTTGGGTTCTATGTACCTAGGGTCCTGGATCTTTGAGGCTCCAACTTTTATAAAATTCCAAAAATGCCCCCAAGTCAACTAAAGCTTGCTTGAAGCTTGAAGTGCTAAAAAAGCCTAAAAGGCCCAAAATGGGGTGTTTACACCTATACTACCCTTGTTTAAAATAAGTGCTTTTTCACCAAACACTCACAAGTGCTTATTAGAACAATCAGTTGTTTTTAAGCACTTATTTTTCAAATAAGCACTCCCAAATTTGGCTTAATTTGTGTTTGGCAAAGATGCCTGCAATAAGTGCTTACTTTGAAACTAAACACTTAAAAATTAAGCAAGAATTGGGTGTTTTTTAAGTGCGTATTTAATAAATACCTTTTTTGGGGGACAATATTATTCCCAATGTTATATTCATTTTTTAGGGACTGCCCCAATCTTTAAAAGAACATCACTATTCACTTCCTTATCCTCTAATGAAAATCCAAACCAGTAGGAGCAGTCGAGCACTTTCCACAAAACCATGACCACCGCATCCCCTCTATGTGTGTCTTCTTCTTCTTCTCTTTCTTTTTACTTTCTCCATCGTTGTAACCGAGCCCTTCCCAAACCACCACCACAACCTCTCTATCCTTCTTTTATTTATTTATTTTATTTCTTTTCGTTTTTCTTCTCCCCCCCCTCTCTCTCTTCTTTCTTTCTTTTATCCTTCATTTCTCTCTTTCCTTCCTCTGTTCCTTACATGACTGCTTTAGTGAGCTGGAAATAAGTTCAGTTATATAGGATAAACATTTATTTATTTTTTATTTATCTTTTTGTTTATGCAATGTATAGCTATATTAAGGCTATAAATGTCATTTTGACAAAAAATACAAGTACTTATGAGATATGGACCTCATCAAATAAGATGGCCTCTCCTTGCTCCATTACCCCAACCGAGCAATACTAGAAGCTAAGGGGTGCAAGATTTCCTTTAGAAGCCCATTGAGTTTCCACTTCAAAATGCCTTATCTCCCTTTTTCTTCTCATTTTTATTAGGAAACTAATAAAACTCATATAGTGAACACCTATATTTTAGGAAAGATATAAGAGTCCTTTGTAAAGCTAATCCTTATTCCAATTTGCTGATATCCCCCACTAACCACGTGGCACCACTATCTCCCACTTTCTCTTAAATGATCTCTAATTATCTCTAGTTCCTATTTATGCCATACATTATCTCTAATTTAGGAGAAAAACTGTCTCCTAATTTATCTATAATTCCTTTTTATCATCTCCTAAATTATCATTAATTCCTATTTATAATGGAGTTATGTAATAACTTTAAAATATTTATTAAATCAAAAAGTAATTATAATAGATTTAATAATGCTCATATTATTAATATTTTTTATTTTATGAAATGCATAATGAAATTATGTAATAACAATACAAATTATGGTTTTATGAATTATTCAATTTAATAAATAAATAATATTTTAAAAAGTTAAATAACAAAGTTATTTAAATGTTGTCAGTACCCAATTTTGCTTGGTCCTGTATGTAACCCATTTCCTGTAACCCGAATGCCCAATCAACTGAATTTCATTCCAAATACCCTATCCACTATTAGATTTCCCTTTTGATGGTCTTGATTGTGCCACTTCACCATACTTTATTTCCGATCAAACTCTATCACATGAGACAAAATCCTTAAATAATCAATCATACAAAATTTCAGCCCTAAATTCCTTGATTTAGCTAATCATCCATCAAAGATTCAATTTTGATGCATTTGACACTATAACACTTCTTGAGCCTAAAACATGTGATCTGTACATACCTGACACAATCTAACTCTCCCATCAACCTCATAATCCCAATCCATTCCTACCCACCAAATTTAATCCCAAAATTCCCCCATTTGACTCATCGTCAATCATTCATTTTGTTTTGACAAATCTTATTGATCAAGAGCTTACCTGTCATGAATCTCCATTATCCAAGACTTATTTGATCAATCTGACCTCATCATCATGTTCAAAGACCCAAAAAACCCCGGGACATCAAATTTCATGAATCAATTAATCTGTTTGACCGTTAAACTAGGAAGATACCATTTCGATACGCTAGATTAAATCGCCACATCACCTGTCCCAACCTAGGACATCAAGAGGGTGAGGAATGATGTCAACTTCTTACTTGACCCCATTAAAACACCTCGACCAATGAATTTGAGATAATATGCTTGAAAAGTCCAAAATACCAAAGAAACCCCCACTTAACACTAAGAAAAGACAAAGCCACATGTATAGATCACTCAAACTTACGTTTTTTTGCCATTGTTAGGCCCAAATACGGGACTGCAACATCTAGCACGCCCCCAAGCTCTCATTCGATGCACAAAGTTCTTAGAAAACTATCCAAACTCAAGGAAAAGTATTGCACAAAGAAGGAAGGGTCAACTGCATTCCATTTCCTCTCAAAACTTTGCCTATTTTGGTGAAAGAGCTCTAATGAATCCCAGACACTGTAGATGGATGAGTTTCATACCCATTTCCCTCCCTTTTCCTCTATAAATAGTGGTCCAACTTGAGCTTGGAAGAGGAGGAAAATGAACATTTCTCAAACCTTTGTAATGCCTCAATTTTACTTGAAATCCCAAAGTCCTTGAAGATCAAGCCTCAAATCTACTTCCCTTGTTTTCTAGATTGAAGATTTAAAACATGAAACACTTACCCCAACTTAACAACTCGTCCAAGTTTCATTTGAACCTTTTCTAGCTGTTGGAAAACTCTTCTCAAGGTTGCACACGGGAGGTAAGTCTCTCATTCCATCGTTGTTCTAAGTGTGAATTCGTAATCTCTACTTCTAGTTTAGTTTTGGGTTGTTTGAAGTTCTAAAGTCATGTGAAAATTGCATTCCCAGTTTCATCCAGATTGAGAAAAAGAGGAAGAGATGCAAGAGTCTTAGGGAAATTAGTACCTAAGACCCGATAACATTACCTCAAATCAATTATAGGTAAACCTATGAGCGTTTTCGCTTGATTTTGGGAGCTTTGAGCAACCATTTTCATTGGTATTTCGTTAGAATTTGAGCATGAACTATTCTCGTATGGGGTGGCTACAATAGTTTGGAGAGAGGGGTGCCTAACACCTTCTCTCTCCTAATCCTTGGGATCCAAAGTCTTTTGGTTTAGTGCCTTCCTTGTGGAGGATGAGGTCGCTGTCGAGGCAATAAAGTTAAATTTTCTATGGAGAAAATGAATGTTCATTTCCTCTAAAAAATGGATAGTGAATTTCTTTGAATTAGGCATGAGCTTCTTGGAGCTCACAAATGTTAATCAAATTAAAAAACTTAAATAATTATATAACAAAATATTTAATACTACATAACAACTTTAAGCTGAATAAAATTTAAATAATAAATAAATTTCACAATATTTGAATTAATAATAATTTTATATTTCATAAAATTAATATAGAAATTAAGTAATAATGGCATAACTTATAATTTTATGAATTATTAAATTACTAAATAATTACTATTTTAAAATTTTAAATAAAAATATTATTTAAATGACTATATAATATTATAAATAGCTAAATCATATTTTAAATATTATTTAGAAAATAAAAAATAAAGTACCAAAAATAAAATTTAAATATTATTTGATGATCGTTTTCGTCCAACGAATGAGAGAAACCTTCAGCCTTGTTGGTTTATTATCGTTAGAATAATGAGATAAGAGTTCCAAAGCAACCCGATTTTCAAGGAGTCTCGATGATGAGATGTTCTCAAAGTGTAGAGGATAATACTATTTAGGAGGATGAGATGTTCTCCATATGTAGCTTTGTAGTTGCGATGTTATGTGGATAAAATTTGCATGGGCAAGAATTCCAGAATCATTTCCAAGTTGAACACGACTAGTGGGAGTTCACATTGCCCCACATGGAGCCGCCCAACAACACCCCATAGTACATCCTTGTCGTGTATTGAGAACATCTCCCGATGATGATATAATAAAAATTGGCACTATCATCGGGAGATGTTCCCAATACATGGCGGTGATGTGCTATGGGGTGTTGTGGGGCGGAGATGTGATATTGCTACTTTCCTACAATCGTGACATAGCATGGTCTAGTCATCGGACGTGGCCAAGAATAGAGATTCGTTAATTTTACATTAAAGTAACTTTTAAAAAATAAATTTCTAGACTTCCTTATGTAAAACTTATAAATCCGTATATATGATAAATATCAAATTAAATTAGGAGAATGATCAATCAGCACATATTAGAATTTTGTAGCCCCATAGTACGGGGGAATGCATCATAACCATGAATTGATGTCAAATTCACGACGTAGTTTAAAGGGGGGAGAGGGCTAATAGTAGGGGAGACCAGATCAACTCCTCACACTTGGCGCCTCACAGTCACCTCACACACATATCCTATCGTACATTCGAAACATCTCCCACATGTGCATGTGAGGCGCCCATTTGTGAGGAGCAGATCCCGTCGTGTACTTAGGGGCTAGAATTCAGAATTCTGCATGTGGTGTATCCGTACTCCTTCGAATTAAATTGGATATAAAAATCAAATTTGAATCTACCTATACCCGATTCGAATATGATGTCCCACTCTTTCTTGCCTTTTTTTTATTTTTTTTATTTTTATTTTTAATTAATCCCACTGTCTTCGTCTCCCCTATCTATGTTCACTTACGGTCGTGTACAACGCCATGAAAGCAACCACCACAACCGCCCCGCCAAGCAACCCTCGTTGTTCCGTGACCAAACACAAGAAACTCTTTGTAGTTCTGATCTGAATGTTTAATATAATTTGATATATATTTTTAAAATGACAGAAGAGAAAGAACAATCATGGTTACCAGACTCTTTGCTTCTCTGGTCTGCCATCTCCAAGATCCAGTTACCATGGTTGTTTCACCGGTTTTGACAGTCCCTTCAATCACTTCAACGCCCACTTATCATCCTCAGTTCTCCGAACGATGAACCCTAGGACCTTAGAAATGATTAAACCCTAGAATAAAAGTAAACCAAAATGTCTAGACACTGAACAAGAACGTAAGGGCTATGTCTGCATCCTCTCGGGGCCATCAAACCACGATTCCAGATCAACGGGAAGCCCAAAAGGATCTTCATATATAATTGCCAAAAGCTTTGACCCAGCTGGAATTCTGGTTTCTACAATGGTGTATCAGCTGTCATTGGCTCCATTTTTCTCTTCCGAGTATTTTGGGACTATTAAGTCGAAGTTCAACAAGTCTATCCCATCGATATTGCTTATGGTCGTTCATGTCAAATCTTCACATACGAAATTGGGACAGGTGGATGAGTTTTGTTGGGTTTTTCGTGATATGCTTGTCGCAGTTTCCCAGGTTCTAAACCAATTAACCAATAGATAAGCGTTTTTTCACGAAGAAACAGACGATTCGAGCATTGTTGCGTTTTGAGACACGATGAAGCTTAATCCAATCACATTTGATTTTCCTTTTCTTTGGAAACGGCCAATCGGGAATACGCAAAAATCCGACTCCCAGGTCCCAACCGCGTGATTGGAAGAGAAGATAAAAAAGCTGGAACAAGCATAAAATTTTTCCCTGTTGTTTTGACTGATGCTCTCATCGTTGGCCATCTGTTGCCAAGTTATGACCTGGAATTTGTTTAGGGCTTCTAAGAACAAAACACTCGCACTTGTGCGGATATAGAAGGAAGGCGAGCCTTCCCTCTCGCGCTCATTTCGCCTCTTATTTCGACCCTTCTGATGCTCTTCTTACTCTGGAAAATCTCGCATCCACCGATTTGATCGATTCTTCTATTCCTTCAATATTTTCACTAACAATTTTTTTTCCAAAAACTTCAGACAAAACATCTTCTTCAATGTTATCCTGCAAGACATTTACTTAAAAATAATAATAAAGGAAACCAGAGTCGAATTTCAGGATCCTTTTTTAAGGTATTATTTATCTAATCTCTGTCTTCTTCATTGGATTTGTTATTTCGTGTGCGCTTCCTCATTTTTATGGAATTCGGAGTCTTATATTGAAGTTGATTTTTTCCCCTTTGTCTGGGTCTTCAACTAGGTTCAAATCAATGCCCACCATTTGGTTTCATCTCATTTCTTGTTTTCGTTGTTTCTTTGAAGTTTGTTTATTGGTCTACTGCATTTGTTTGGTCTTCAAGGGGATTAGTGAGTAGATTCTTCTTTGTGTGATTCTATGAAGATAGACCCTGTTTTATGATGCAAATTTCTTATGCCTTTCACTGTTTTTGAGTCAAAACTGAATCAGCTTGATAGTTCTTTTTTACCTCTGATTTTCTGGCATTTGATGACAACCCACATGAATGTCGATCTCCATTGATTTGCTCCAGTTGTTTCCGTCTCTTTTGGATTAATTTGCATATGAATATTGTTTCTCTGTTTACCTCATTTGCCAAATTGTCATTTCCGGTAGTCGGTAGAGGAGATTAGCTTTTTTCAAATTAGCAGCTGTTCGAATTTTAGTTGAGGAGTGGAGGTTTGCATTAGTCATAGCTCTGGTTATACCTTTGCTTATTTTTCAGAATTATTGTACCATTTCAGGCCAACCTTGTATAGTTTAAAAGTGTATATTTGTCGTTTTGTTCCTTCAGTTGCTGAGAATAATCCGAATGAGTATTACCAGGTCAAGAATTTCTTCTTTACCAAAAAAAGAAAGATTACGAGGTCAAGAACAATAGGATGGAGGAAGATAGACAGGAATCAGGAGAAGTTTCTGGGAAAGACTCTGAGATGGGCATGGAGGTCCATGAAACTGGCGGAGGGGAAAATGGAAGAGCATATTACGACATGCACAGTGATAGGGATGAACCGGAAATTAATCGGGGCTTGCAAGGATTGATTTCTGTGAATTCAGGGATAACTTCTGGAGACGGAGGCGAACAACGTGATGAAGAAGACCGGTTTGAGCATGCGTCCTTGAAAGATAAAGAGAGGAATATGTCGGACTGTCAGGGCAATGTGGATACAATTTTGTCTTCTAACTTGGATAGCATGAACAGATTATCTTGCAACGAGGAGGCCTTAGAGTCTTCTACTGGGAAACCTGTTGCACAGTTAGACGTTGCTATTAGTGGTGAGATGCAAGACCAGCATAGTTCGAGTCCCATGTCCGAGAGACAATCTGAGTTGGCTATCAAAAAGTCTCTTTCTTCAGCTAGTTTTGACTCCTCGGGTTTCTATGGAGAGGCTGGATACACTTCACCTGTATACTATTCACCTGTTGACTCCCCTACAAAACTTAGGCCAAAACCTGTTATGCCCAATGTGTCACCAGAACTGTTGCATTTAGTGGATTCAGCTATTATGGGGAAACCTGAAGCCATGGAGAAACTTAAGGGTGTTGTATGTGGCAAGGAGAGTTTTGGGAGGGGAGAGGAAGTTGAGAGCATAGCTGTATTGGTAGTGGATTCACTTCTTGCAACGATGGGCGGTGTTGAATCTTTTGAAGAGGGTGAAGATAGCAATCCTCCTAGTGTGATGCTGAACTCAAGGGCTGCCATTGTAGCAGGTGAGCTGATTCCTTGGCTTCCCTGGGAAGGTGACGGGGACGGTCTAATGTCTCCAAGAACACGTATGGTTAAAGGACTGCTGGCAATATTGAGAGCTTGCACGAGAAACAGATCTATGTGCTCCACAGCTAGTCTGTTAGGAGTTCTTCTGGGATCAGCAGAGAACATATTTCTTCAGGATGTTGGCTCAACGGGGCAGTTTCACTGGGATGGTACACCTCTGTGCCGCTGCATCTATTACCTAGCAGCACATTCCCTTAGTGTAATTGATCTGCGTAGGTGGCTTCAGGTAATCATAAAGACACTATCCACAGGCTGGGCAATCCATTTGATTCTTGCATTGGAAAAAGCTGTGGGTGGGAAGGAAACAGGAGGTCCAGCATGTACATTTGAGTTTGATGGTGAAAGCTCTGGTTTACTTGGTCCAGGAGAGAGCCGTTGGCCATTCACCAATGGTTATGCGTTTGCAACATGGATCTACATAGAGTCATTTGCAGACACTCTAAATACTGCAACGGCTGCTGCAGCAATTGCTGCAGCTGCTGCAGCAAAATCTGGAAAATCCTCCGCCATGTCAGCTGCAGCTGCTGCAAGTGCACTTGCTGGTGAAGGTACGGCACACATGCCAAGGTTGTTTAGTTTCTTATCTGCTGATAATCAGGGGGTGGAAGCATATTTTCATGCTCAGTTTTTGGTTGTTGAAACTGGTAGTGGCAAGGGAAAGAAAGCTTCCCTGCATTTTACTCATGCATTCAAGCCACAGTGCTGGTATTTTATTGGGCTAGAGCATACTTGCAGGCAGGGGCTAATTGGGAAGGCAGAGAGTGAGTTAAGGCTGTATATTGATGGTTCCTTGTATGAAAGTCGTCCATTCGAGTTTCCCCGGATATCCAAGCCTCTTGCGTTTTGCTGCATTGGGACAAATCCTCCTCCAACCATGGCTGGCTTGCAAAGGCGGCGCCGTCAATGTCCACTTTTTGCTGAGATGGGTCCTATATATATATTTAAGGAGCCTATTGGCCCAGAGAGGATGGGCCGTTTAGCTTCTAGGGGAGGTGATGCGCTGCCCTCTTTTGGCAATGGGGCAGGGTTACCATGGATGGCAACAAATAACCAGTTACGAAGTTTGGCAGAAGAAAGCTCAGTTTTGGATGCAGAAATTGGAGGAAGCTTGCACCTTCTTTATCACCCCAGTTTGCTCAGTGGGCGTTTCTGTCCAGATGCTTCTCCCTCTGGTGCTGCAGGTTGATTATTGAATGATGTTCACTTGCATTTTTGAAAATCAATTATATGTCACTAATTTCTTTTGCAAGTAACTAATTTTTTTTGAATGGTAAGAACAGAATTTTATTGCTTGCAAAGAATGTTAATTACAAATTTTAGGTGCCTTGCTCCCCTGTTAGCTTTGGTTCACTAATTTCTTTTCACAAGTTACTGTTATAAGCCTTTTATCCTTCTTACCGGAAAATATGGGAACTTTGATTGACTCATCTAATTTGAAATGCCTCTACAATTTGCTTGTTGAGCAAGCACTAAGGTGTTTGCTCTTTGATAGATCTATGGTACAACTTGAAAAATATAAAGTATGGTGGTATTTTATTGTTAAGATTTTCCCTTTCCCTTTCATATATAAGTTACCTTAAGAAAATTATATATCATGCAAATTGACATCCCTGAAAGAACATACATTGTTGGGAATGAACAACATCCATTCCCTGACAAGAAAGATATTGTCCTAAACTGAGATGGGATTAGATTTACGCTGTTTATCTAGGATTCTGACATGTATCAGATTCTGGCACTCCATTATTCTTGAGGAACAGTTCTATGCAACATTTTCTTTCTCTCCTTGCTTATTTGACATAAATGAATAACTAATTTGTACAATGAATACCATTTTTTCTATAAAGCATTAGATATATGGACCGTTTAAACATTCAGAAGAAATATAATTAAATGTTTTGGGCACAATTTTAATGTAATGGGAGAGAGATTTCTTCTATACTCTTTAAACAGTATGTATAGAAGAAATATGGGCTATTTTAATGGATTATATTTTTTGTAGACATTTCAATAGGTAACTTGGTCTTGCTGAGTCAAACTCTGGAAACGTGTCCAAGTCTGCTTAACATGTCCATGTCCATGTAACACTGCTGTTTGGATTGCAGACCAAAATATGATGAGGGTTGTGCAGATCCCACACACAAATGATGCCTTCTTGTGTTATGTTTGGGGCCCTGTTGTGTTATATTATGTTCTTTCCACTTATTTTAATAGACAAGATTTTTTTTTAGACTCATCCTTCCACCCTTTTCACAAGAAACCCTAATATGCTTCTCATGTAACCCATCCACCTTAGAAGAAATACGGAGCAGTGACAGAGTACGTTGGCAAAGATGACAGAACAGTCTTAATATGAGTGAGCTTACCACCCTTTGTTTGATAAATACTTGGATATTCAAGTAGCCAGCCTCTTATCAAACCTCTCCACAACAGGGTCCTAAATAGATCTGGAAATACATCTTGCCCCCAATGGAAGCCTAAGGTATTTCTAAATCTGGAAATGCATTTAGTGGTTAAGGAGCTCATAGCCTCCTTAGCAACTTATTCACTAAAAGATAAGATGATAACTCATTCGGTTCAGTCACTTCAGCTGTTATCAAACTACTCCTTACTGAAAGTCTACCTTTGGTCCTGGATTGGGTGGATAGAATGTTATGAAAATACTATTAGTTCCATTGGCTAGGACTATTCTTGTTGAGAACTTGTTCTGTTCTTGGTATGTTTGACCTATCTCAGATATGGTTGTTGATTTCTTCCATTCATAGGAATATTAAATTTTATCTTGTCCTTGAACCATGGTGATTATTTTGTTTTGTTAGATTCAATAAACCTTTCTGTGAAAGGACTAGTTGAAACCAGGCCCAAAAAGGAAAGCAAAAAATTATCCTAATTGGTTTGTAGCAAGTTACTATCTTTTTATATATTTAAACACCATAGCTTTTAGTATGTTTATAAAGACAAATCTGCATGGTAGTTGATCCCACTGATTTGAAATATGCATGCCTCATGGTTATGAGTGGTTTTTGGCTGAATAAGTCTGAAACTCATTTTATGAAATTCATAGTATTTAAACTTCATTATATTTAGTATATTCATAAAATCAAATCTTTTTTTATAGGAAACGGTAAATTTCATTGATGAATTTAAATAAAGAGTACAAATATCACCACCTACAGGATGGTTGGAGAAACCCAAAACAAAAAAGCCTTACAAACAAGCCCAAAACAAAGCCTCCCTATTAACTCCTTGCTTAGCTAAAGTGCAAGCCTTTCCATTTGCTGACCTTCTTACCCATTTAAATTGCACCCCAAGCTCCCTTGCTAAGTTTACAATCTCTCTCAGAGGCTGTCTAAGTGGCCACTCCCGGGTTTCTAGATTGCATCCACCCTATTACCAGCTTGGAGTCTCTTTCCACTTCTAAGTAGGGGTGTCGATCAACTGGTTTTGGTTTGGATCCAATCCAATCCAAACCTTATCAAATCGGAATGGTCCATCATAATTATTGGATTGGGTCAATCCAGATTAAATTGGTCCATATTTTTATTGGTTTGAAATGGACCTAAACCAAATTTCCAATAATCCAATCATGAGGCCAAACCCTTGTCCAATTTGAAATCAACCAAAACTGAAGCCAGCATAAAATCACTTTTATGAAAGTATTTTTATGAAAGCGCTTTTACGAAAACACTTTTACAAAAGAACTTTCATAAAAGTAATTTTATGAAAAGTATTTTTACGAAAGCACTTTTATAAAAATACTTTTACGAAAGCATTTTTACAAAAGTACTTATATGAAAGCATTTTTACAGAAGTGGTTTTATAAAAGCACTTTTACAAAAGTACTTTTACGAAAGCACTTTTACAAAAGTACTTTTATGAAAGCACTTTCATAAAAGTACTTTTACATGAAAGCACTTATAAAATCACTTACAAAAAAACTTTTACGGAAGTACTTTTACAAAAGCACTTTTATAGAAGTACTTTTATAAAAGCACTTTTATAGAAGTACTTTTATAACAACACTTTTATGAAAGCACTTTTATGGAAGCACTTTTATAAGAGCACTTTTAAGAAAGTACATTTATAACAGCACTTTTATGAAAGATTTTACGAAAGCACTTTTACAAAAGTACTTTTATGAAAGCACTTTTATAAAAACACTTTTATGAAAGTACTTTTATAAAATTACTTTTACGAAAGAATTTTTACAAAAGCACTTTTATGGAAATACTTTTATGAAAGTACTTTTCTAAAAGTACTTTTACAAAAGCACTTCTACAAAAGTACTTTTATAAAAGTCTATGAAAGTACTTTTCTAAAAGTGCTTTTGCAAAAACACTTTTACGAAGTACTTTCAATAAAGTGCTTTTGTAAAAGCACTTTTATGAAAATACTTTTATCGAAGTACTTTTACAGAAGTGCTTTTTCAATGCCAAAAGTGCTTTTATATAATTTTTGATATTTCATTCAGTTTGGATTGGATCCAATCCAATCCATTAAATTGGATTTGGTTTGTATTGGATTTGGACTGATTGGGTCCAGTCCATTTGTAAGTGGACTCACATTGGACTGGATCGGGTTGGACCAAATCCAGTCCAATTGACACCTCTACTTCTAAGTGCTGCATTTCCCATTGTTTTGCCAATCTCAGGCCTTGGAGTAAGGCCATGGCTTCTGCCCTTAAGGAATCTCCCACCCAAATCGGGCCCGAGTAAAGGGCCAAAACTCTTCCTCATTTCTGAAAACACCCCCAACTGCCAAAGGACCTGGATTACCTAAGGAGCTTCCATCAAAATTTAATTTCATCCTGGACTGAGGTGGTGTGACCAACTCTCTTGAACTACAAGGGAAGAGGGAGAGGACACAGCTATAGAACTCCAACTTCTAATTAAATCAGCTTAGGAGATTTAATTAGATGAATTTGATGGATACATATTTTGTTATGTATTTAATGAATTTGATGGACATTTGATTATAAAACGTTTCTCCTTTATTCATCCTTATTATAGACTTGTAGTTTAACTAATAATATTTGTTATCTGTCAAATGGAAAAAGAAATGATCTCTTATAATACGACAGGAACACATCGAAGACCTGCTGAGGTTCTTGGGCAAGTTTATGTTGCTACACGAATGCGTCCTGTAGAGTCCATGTGGGCCTTAGCCTATGGAGGACCCATGTCTTTGCTTCCCTTGACAGTAAGCAATGTTGAAAAGGATAGCTTGGAACCAAAATATGGGAACTTTCCACTGTCTTCAGCCACAGCTTATCTTTCTGCTTCAATTTTTAGAATTATTACCATGGCTATTCAACACCCAGGAAATAATGAAGAGTTGTGCCGCACAAGTGGTCCTGAGCTTTTGTCAAGAATCTTAAATTATTTGCTGCAAACTCTGTCTTTAATTGATCTTGGAAAACAAAATGGAGTTGGAGATGAGGAACTTGTTGCAGCAATTGTTTCTCTATGTCAATCACAGAAAAGAAATTACGCACTCAAAGTGCAGCTTTTTAGTACATTGTTGTTGGACCTGAAAATCTGGAGCCTATGCAATTATGGGATTCAGAAGAAGCTTTTATCTTCAATTGCAGACATGGTGTTCACTGAATCATCAGCAATGCGAGATGCAAATGCCATGCAGATGCTTCTTGATAGCTGCAGGAGGTGCTATTGGGTCATTCGTGAAAAGGACTCTGTTAATACATTTTCACTGCATGAGGGACCACGTCCCATTGGAGAAGTTAATGCATTGGTGGATGAGCTTTTGGTGGTTATCGAACTCCTAGTAGGAGCTGCACCTCCGTCACTTGCTGTTGATGATGTTCATTGTTTGATTGGGTTCATGGTTGATTGCCCACAACCTAATCAGGTATGATGTCTTTAATTTTCTTGTAAAGATTTCTTTTCCATAGGATCGAAAGAGTTGGTAGATATTTTGTTTAATCTTCTTAATGTTCTTTAATCTGCTCTTATTTCCTATCTAGTCACGTCAGTTGTTATGTTTGCTCTTCCTAGGGATATAAAAAGTATGAAGTAATGAAACAGGAAGTCATTGCTAGTATTAATTGACTTGTCACAATCTATTGGTTCAGTTAGAACATTAGAACCCATGCTTTGGGTGTATCAAAAAACATTCTTTTTGATAATTGCATAATAAAATAGAGTGAAAGGGTCCATGCTGAAACGAAGAGGTTACTAACAGCTTAGTCCTCTCTGTGCCTTAGGAGATAGTTGCAGATTATATGGCTTAGCAACTTAGGCCATGTTTGGTTCATTGCTCTGGGCCTCATTCTTTTAATTCTTGCTCATTCTAGGCAAGAATGAATAACATTAGAGTTTTGGTTACAAAATTCTTTCCATGGGCCACATTCTTTTTAGAATGAAAAATCAGCCCCATAGCACAAAATTGAGTAGCCTGCAGCATGAAAAATAATCATGCCCCACCTTGCTCATTTTCATTCTTTGAGAAAACTCTACCTACAAAACTGCTACAATAGATGTTTACTTTTGCGAAAGCACTTTTGCAAAACTATTTTTACGAAAGCACTTTTATAAAAGTACTTTTACATGAAACCACTTTTATAAAAGTACTTTTACACGAAAGCACTTTTACAAAAGCACTTTTATAAAAGTAAATTTATGAAAAGTAATTTTATGAAAGCACTTTTACAAAAATACTTTTATGAAAGCACTTTTATAAAAGTACTTTTCCATAAAGCACTTTTATAAAAGTACTTTTACATTATAGCACTTTTATGAAAGCACTTTTATAGAAGTACTTTTATAAAAGCACTTTAATAAAAACACTTTTATGAAAGCACTTTTATAAAAGTAATTTTACTAAAGCACTTATATGGAAGTACTTTTATAAAAAGCACTTTTATGAAAGCACTTTTACCAAAGTACTTTTATAAAAGCACTTTTACGAAAGTACTTTCACAAAACATCTACCAACTGGTAAACATTGATGATCAACCATCCACTGGTAAACATCTATGCCAACAGTTTTGGAGACCTAGGTTGGGGGTTTATGAATACTGGCACACTTTTTTTTTTGAAGAATGAAAATGAGCAATATAGGACACTTGTCAGTCTGAAAAGAGTTCATTCATAGGAAAAAAGTGTTTGGTTCATAGCAATATTTTCTCATTCTGCCTAATTTTACCCATTCTTGTCCATTTTAGAAGTTCATCTTGGGTAAGAATGAGAAAGAATGGGAATTGAGCCAAACATGGCCTTAACTTGCCTCTATGGGGGCTTGCTCTGGGCAGGTTTGGATAACTTGCAATACGTAGATTTTAGTTTATGAAACAATTCAATATCTTATAATTGGAACTATTGAAATTTCATATTTTTAAGTTCCATCATATCTGGAAATACTATTCAAACTCTATGCTTACAGGATAAAGATTTTTACTTGACGCATTTTTCTTGAGATCACCTGCACATATAATCTCATGATCTGAAACGAAACCATGTTCTTGTCATGCATATCCAGAATTCCTTGGCATGAATTATGATGCCCACGATTCTTTTGGAAAGAAATTCTCTAGTAGCTTTGGGATGGCAATTTTCTTTGGAATTGGTTCCTAAGAAATGTGGTTTTCCAGGTTGCACGTGTGTTGCATCTAATCTACAGGTTGGTGGTACAGCCAAATACATCCAGAGCGCACACATTTGCAGAATCTTTTATTTCTTGTGGAGGGATAGAAACACTTCTAGTTCTGCTGCAACGAGAAGCAAAATCTGGTGACTGTCGATCAGAAGATTCTAACAAGGAAGATGATAAAAGCATCTCGAGTCAGGGATCTGAACTACGTGCTGATAGAGTTGAGGAGAAAAGTCAGGATGGTAATCTAGAACCTATTGGGGAAAAGGAGAAGGCTTCTGATGAAAAGAGTTCAGAGTCACAGTCCTATGACAGTGAAGGCAGCAACACTGCAGTTTCCATGGGCACAAACATTGCAAGAATGCCATCTATGTCTGAGCGTCAACTCATGAAGAATTTGGGTGGTATAAGCTTTTCAATAAGTGCTGAGAGTGCGAGGAATAATGTCTATAATGTTGATAATGGTGATGGAGTAGTTGTTGGGATTATCAGTCTTTTGGGTGTATTAGTGGCATCAGGGCATCTAAAATTTGTTTCACATGCTCCAACAAATATGACAAGTAGCTTTCTGGGTAATGGACTACATGATGGAGGAGGTACTATGTTTGATGATAAAGTTTCTCTTCTACTTTTTGCTTTACAAAAGGCTTTCCAAGCGGCACCAAAGAGGCTTATGACTAACAATGCCTACTTAGCTTTATTGGGTGCATCGGTATGACTACATTGTTGCTTATTTTTTGGTTTATCTTAATAATCATCATTAATATTGTTATAATAATACAAATTCCATTTGAAACGTATATTTATTTAAAATGCTGATAAAAAACATATGTTTATGTAAAATTCCTACCATGCTTCCACTTCTCATGCAGCCTAATCACCCTATCTTTCAAACTACTTGGATTATGCATTATGGAGATATACTTTCTGGAAACTTGAATCCTTAATAATGTTGTCATAAGTTTTGTTTGTTGGTATTATTTTGGATAGGCATTTCTAATCTTTGGTTGTGGAAATATGTCTTAATTGTTTTAATCAATAACTGATAAATGTTTTATGTGGTTATGGCGCTCAACAGAATGGAATGGCAAAATCAAGATTCATGTAGCCGACCCCATATAGTTGGGAATAGTCTGATGTGGCATCTCTCTTTTTTCTCCTTTTTTTGATTTTTGATTTTTTAAAATTTATGTATTTCAATGTGTAACCTGTTTTCTTTGTAGAAAAAGATTAGAGAACAGTAGAGAGAAGAGAGAAGAGAGAAGTGAGAAGAGAGAAGAGAGAAGAGAGAGGTTTGGAGTAAAAAAGATAGGCTGGTAGTGCCAACACTTCTATTTATATTAGGGCGGCATAAAAAAGTAAGTACAAGCAAAAATGCCCTTATGGCTAGGGGAGGCGGGTTGGGCCAGGTTTATTGGTCAACCCAAGCCCGACCCTAAAAATTGGGCTTAAGGTCCGAGCCTGAGGTCAAGAACGATCTTCCTAACCTGAACCTATCCCGCAATGTAATTTGATGCACTCGGGTTGGGCTCGGGCCTGGGTCGGGCTCAGGTTGGCCAATGAACCCGCTCTAAAATTATATATGTATATATGCATTTATGTAAATGTGTATACATATATGTATGTATATATGTAAACATGTATGCAAATATGTACGTATATAGGTAAATATGTATACAAATGTATATACATACAAAGCTAATAAAAAATGTATATACATTACAAATATTTATGTAAATATATATGCAAAATTTACATATATACATATATATGTATGAATGTGTATAGTTGGGACGGGCTCAGGCTACCTGAGGGCTAGGCTCGGGCCCGGCCCAAAAAATAAAAAGCTTAACTTCTTAGACATGAGCCCAGCCTAAGGACAAAAAATCCAAGCCCATCTCATGTAAAATTTCAGGTTGGGTCAGTCCAGGCTTGGGTTAGGCCCGCCCAAGTTGCACCCCTACCTGTGGCATACTATAACTACTGTTAACACTCCCCCTCAAGTTGGGACATAGATATCAATCATGCCCAACTTGTCACACAATCTTTTCCCTGATGAAATGTTTATCCACTTCAATGTTCTTGGTCCTATCATGTAGAACAGGATTGTTAGCAATATTGATGGCTGCCTTGTTATCACAATACAATGACATAGGACTGTCAACAAAAAATCACAACTCATTTAACAGATTTTTTATCCATAAAATTTCAGCAACACCATGGGACAGCTTTGTATTCTGCTTCTGCGCTAGATCTTGCAACCCCATTTTGCTTCTTACTTGTCCATGTGACAAGGTTTCCACCCACAAAAGTGCAATATCCATTGGTAGATTTCCTATCATCTATAGACCCAATTCAACCAACATCTATATACATTTCTACCTTTAGATGTCCATGCTTTTGGAAGAGTAAACCTACCCAACTTGTGATTAAGATCAATAGGAGAATCAATTGGTTTTACTCCTGGTTTATTTGTACCCTGAAGAAGATCTAGGATGTATTTCCTTTGATAAATGAAGATACCCCTCTTTGAGCTTGCAAAGGAGGAGTTTTCAAAAATGATGAAGGCAGAATCATTACTCTATTTTCAGGTCCTATAGGTGTGAGAGATTCTTTGAGGGCTAAAATTTTAGCTGTTATGGAAGAAATTCAAAAAGCCAAGGAATTGAACACCTCTAAATTGATAATTGAAGGGGATTCAAAGTTCGTTATAAGCTAGCTTCAAAAGGAGGAGGAGATGGGATGGTAGGACTATGCTCATGAAAAAAGAAAGTTGAAGTGGTTGACACAAGGAATGGAAGTTAATCTGACTTGGGTAAAAAGAGATGCTAATTGCTTTGATGATGCACTGGCTAAACACGGGGTAGGAAGGAATCATATATTTTGGGCTATGTTGTAATCTTGTTTTTCAGTTTAATGAAATTTCCTTTTATTGGTGCAGTATGGAAACAAACCATGTTTGGAGTGCAAAAGGAGACGAGTTAGTGGCGTAGTACGGAAACAAACCACGTTCGGAGAAGCTTCAAAGAAAAGAACTAAAGCTAAAATAACACTCCTTAATAGACTTACACCCTTATGGCTCCTACAAGAAGGTTTCCTAATCTATGATAACACTCCTTAATAGAAACCTACTAAAACTCCTCAAAAAGAAAGCCTTAACAAAAATTCGGAAATCACGACCTAATGCTAACTTGGTAATTACAGACTAAGATAGAAAATCCACGTTGACGCTAACTTGGTAAATTCAAACTAAGATAAAAATTCTGTGCTGGTGCTAACTTGGTAATTAATTACTCAGTTGGATCAATACCGTCATTCTAGCTTCTTATGTGTCTTGGAGTGGTCCCAACTTGCATAGAACTTATTGGGCTTCTCTTGTACCGCATCATCCTCCCCAGGTTGGAGAGAATCCGTCATTGGATTCAAATCATCATTTGAATGATTACCAACATATGAAACCAAGTGTTTGTCATTGAAGAGATCATGGGTACGTATATGGCTGGGCAGTTTTAGTTTGTAGGCATTCTCATTGGTAACTTTAACTATCTCACTCGGTCCAACCTTCCTTGGTGCCAGCTTTCCACGTTGCCCAACCAGTAGACGGTTCTTTGTTAAAATGGCCGAAACATAGTCTCCCGCATCAAATACTACTCTCCTTCTCTTTCCATCAAAATGCTGTTTGCACCTAGCATTGGCTACCTCCAACTTGTTGTGAACTTCTTTTTGGAGGTTCTTAAGCTTCTGCACCATATCATCAGCCTTGTCATGAATTTGGCCTGGCCAAGTACTAGTAGTAAGATCAAGGATGCTATGGGGATTGGCCCCATATACTACCTCAAATGGGCTGTATCCGGTGCTCCTGGTTTTGGACCTATTGTAGGCAAATGCGGCTTGACAACTATGTCCTTGGGTGAATTGGGGATATGTATCATTGGACCTTTGAAGATATGTTGTGGAACTTATGTATCTTGCTGCCACCTAAGTAGGGGCATACTTGTCCATGCATGTAATAATGGGCGGCAGAACTTTCTCTTCTCTTTTCTCCAAACTAGGGCTTGAATTTTCAGCTTTAAACAGAACAAAATGGAAAAACGGGATTTATGTAGCCAACCCTGTATAGAATAAGGCTTAGATGATGATGATGATTTTAAAACTGACCCAAAAATGGAACCTCTTTTTTGTCCAGGTGGCAGGTCAGCAATTCAACTGTCCAGGTCAAATTGGTCAATCCATAATGTCATAATTAAATAATAAATATATAAAAATAGAGAAAATACAAAAAATACAGAAAAACAGAAAATTTGTACAAAAAATGGATCTCTAGTATTATATGTTCATATTATCAAGCAAAAACAAGTGTAATAAATAAGAATGATTTTTATTAATGATAGAAATGGCTTAAAAAAACGAAAACTAATATTTGAACTGTGACCCTATCTATCAAAAAAAGAATATTTGAACAGTGACCCGCTGACCAGGTCAAACAGATTAGTGGTTCAACTGGCCAGATTGCCTGGTTATTGACCAAGTCTACATTTTTTTTTGCAGTCAAGTGATTTGGTAGTGAAACAGACCTGGGATTCTGGTTGGGTGATGGGTCGGCAGTTCCGAATAACTGGTTTGACTGCAGGTTGAAATCACTGTTTGACACATAATGCATGACTTGTTAACACTTAATTGACGAAAACTGTGTCTTGTTTTTTTGAAGACTGTCTTGGATTATATCATTTATTTCTCTTGATTACTACTATAGATCTTTTTTTGTTGAAGATGGTATCTCAAATCACATGTATATACATTTTTTCAGATAAATGCTTCTTCAACTGATGATGGGCTAAACCTTTATGCTTCTGGCCATCACTTTGAACATCTCCAGCTTTTGCTGGTTCTTCTCCATTCACTTCCATATGGATCTGGGGCATTTCAAATTCGTGCCATACGGGTATTCCTTTCCTGGCTTGTATAATCTGCAGAAATTTTGTTTATGAAATATTGTGATTGTATATGGCGCTTCTATTACTTGCATAGCATGACTATATGGAATTTTTAGACCCTTCAAAGTACATTTATTGTACATGTTTTTGATTCTGATTGTAGTCCAGGATGAATTTCTATGTGTATTGTCATTTTTTAATGATTTTCTAAGAGATGATAAATGCAAATACACATAGATTGGTAATTCAGATAACTAAAGTGCTAGTCGTAGATTTGTTATATAATAATCCACTTTAACTTCTAGTGTATTTTCCATGATAGTAGACAACATCTCTATGGTACTCCTATAATTTATTCTCTTGGAATATTTCTCTTTAGGGTTTGTGCCTTGGTGCCATGTAGGATTGATGTAAAAAAGAATAGAAAAAGGATGGCATTTGTATTATTGACTTTCTAAACATAAATTTATTACATGAGACCATTAAACAACTTGGGAAAGTTTGAACTCTTCTTCTGCATATGAACTTGATTGAATGCTCTTCTGCTTTATTCTTGTCAACTAGCAGGAAAGAAGAATAGTAAACCAAGAAGAAAATAGAAAGGAGGGAAAGCACCAAGATTTAACGTAGTTCAGCTTGGTAGCCTACATCCACAGGAAGAGAGGGAGAGGGAAAACATCTACTATGAGAATAAGAGATACAAAATGTCCACTTTCACTCGACCCTAATCCCACGCAACTAATGGCTTAAATAAGCAAAATACCAAATAATTACATATAGACCCTTCTTCCTCCCATAAAGAGTTAAAGATATACAAGCCCCCAAAATTTATTGACATTACAAATATATCCCTGTAACCTCCAACACTCTCCTTGAAAGAAAACCTAAATACAATCAAATACAATATATCTTTCAACATGTTTCCTCAAGCAGTTTCGTACTATGTATTGTAAAATACTTTTTTATTCTTTATTTTTGACATTATAATTATAAAATAGGCACTATTAAACTAAAATATTCATTTTATGTGTTTATATACTAATTTGTTTTTATTATTTTCTTATTTGTTAGGATTTAATCAATATAGACATTGCTAAATGCTGTATTGAACCCTCGGAGACTTTAAAACCTGAACCATTAAGTAAGGAAGAACTTAAAATTTTGTCTAATCAACACATTTTCTATACTTTAACATGAACTCTATACTTTTCTTATGAAAATTATGAATAATTATTAAGGAAATATGGCTATGGTACCTAGGAAACTACCCTAGGATCTATATTTTCTATATAAAAAAGTCCATCGCCTAGGCGCCTAGGTGACAAGGCGCCCCCCCCCTAATGCCCAGCCTCGCCTTGGTGCCTTGAAAACTATGAATTACACACAGACCCCTCTTCCATAAATACATACATCCTTGTAACCTCTAACACTCTCCTTGAAAGGAAACCCAAATACAATATATCTCTCAACAATTCTGATTGACCATAATCTCTTCTAAGAAAAACACCACATTGACAATGATGGCATGGTGAGGGTCTTTATAGTGAATAGCCAGAATATAGAAGTGATGGCCATTTAAAAGTTTCAGGGGTTTTCCATGTATATAGATGCGTGTTTTTCTATTAATACTCTTCCAACCCTTTCTTTCCTTTTCACTTGTCAAAGAACCTTGCCAGATTTCTAATAAGCTTTGTTTCTGAACTGTTTCTTTCATTATGATTTCAGGATATTTTGTTTTTGGCTTGTAGTCATCCGGAGAATAGAAGCTGCCTTACTAATATGGAAGAGTGGCCTGAGTGGATTTTGGAGGTTCTTATTTCTAATTATGAGGTAGAACTTTTTTTCTGATAAATAACCATGAACTCATTCATTTCTTATAAACAAAGTGTACAGGAAATTTACAACAGTGGAGAGCATGTCAGCAGTCTCTCCCCCATTTATATGTATTACAACTGTCAAAGAATCATTTAACCTAAAAGGTTAAGCTGTTAAGTGATATCCCTGAATAGGATTTTATTCTCTAACATGCCCCCTCACATGAAAACCCATTGAGCTTGAAGTGTGGACAAGCACAGGCAACTCCTGAAATTTAATTAAACAGGCTTTAATGGGGACAATGGGGATTGAACACTACACCACTTGGTTAAACAGGCTTTGATACCATGTCAAGGAACCGTTCAACTTAAAAGCTTAAGCCTAGGTTGAATGGTTCCTTGATATGGTATTAGAGCCTGTTTGGCTAAGTGGTCTAGTGTTCAATCCTTGTCACCCCCATTATAATTGATTAAATTTCAGCACAAGGTATGGGTGGGCTTGTGCTTGTTTACTCTTTAAGCCCAATAGGGCATGTTAGATAATAAAAACCTATTCCGGGATCTCGCCTAGCAGCTTAAGATTTTAGGTTAAATGGTTCCTTGACGACAACAAAGCCCCAAAAAACTTACCCCTATTGACCCCTTGTTTGGCCAATGCATCAGCCATACTATTGGCTAATCTTTTTTTTTTTTTCGATAATTGCATACTATTGGCTAATCTTTGCACATGTTGTATCTGCACTTGTAAGCCTTTGGTTAACCATTTGGTTTTTTTAATTTCATTCCTAAACTGATAAAGCCTTCTCTTTCTTTAGCAACCATCCACTACCAACTTCAAATCACCCTCTCTAATTAACTTGTTAATCTTTAATTCAATTGCCTTTTGGAATATAGACCCCATACCTTAATGAGTCCTGTTCCCCTTTGGACCTAGGTACATTGCCATTACAGTACCTCTATCATTCTAAATACTTCTCCCTACACCTGAAGGCCTTGGGCTGCCCATGTTGCTCTAGATAATCAATGCGATAGGTTTGAGTATATCCCTTGGCCACAAGACAAGCTTTATACCTCTCAATTGAATCATAATCTTTGTGCTTAATAGTGTATGTAGAGATAGTTAGTGTGTGGTCCCACACTTTATTTTTGTTTATTTCCTTATGTTATTTCATGGCAGTTATGGTAGTTAGGCCATTATTTTTTTATTTATTTTGTTTCTTATGAAGTTAGTAGGGGTATTAGAGGAATTCTGTCTATTGTTTAAGTTACAAGTATAAATAAGAATTAGTGGGGCGGCTAGACAGGATGAACTGCACCCTTTCTTTCTCTCTTCTTCTCTTTGGTCCTAGATTGATCTTTCTTCTCTTTTCTCTCTGAAATTACATCAGAAAATAAATCTTTTTGTTTCTTTTTATTCAAGTCTGTACACCCACTTACACCCAATAGGGACCTTATCAAGGCTTCCATCTCTTTGTTCATAGCCTCCTTCTAGTGAGGAGATTGCATTGCTTCTGTAACACTGTGAGGAATAGAAACATAGGAGATGGCAGAAATATAGGCATAATAGGAAGGTGAGAGAGCATCATATGACACATAATTAGTAATAGGATACTTGGTACATGTTCTCTTTCCCTTGCAGGGCAATATAGGAAGGTAAAGATTAGGTTCGGTAATAGAAGTACTAGGAGGTTCATAATTACATGTGTTCAAGGGATTAGATTGTGATGGGAATTCAGATTCAAGACTCTCCTTATTGCACTTGATGAAGAATTGCTATTAGGACCAAGACTAATACACAGGAGGTGGAGGAGGAGGGGAAGGAATGCCCTCATTACAAGGATGAGAGGAAGAAGAACTTGTGCTAAGATCGAGACTGATACACCGGAGGTGGAGGAGGAGGGGAAGGAGTGCTCTCATTACAAGGATGAGAGGAAGAAGAACTTGTGCTAAGATCGAGACTGATACACCGAAGGTGGAGGAGGAGGGGAAGGAGTGCTCTCATTACAAGGATGAGAGGTAGAAGAACTAGTAGACATAGAAATAGGAATAGGAAGGTAGAGTGGAGTTTGATCCTAACTGGCAATCTCCCCTGAAAAGAAGGACAAGTGAATGAAAAAAGGATGAGGATTCAAGGAAGGTAACATCCTTAGAAACATACCTCCTAGGAAGATGGATGTATAGTTTCTAGCTGCTCCCCACACCCTTTGAACTTAGATGTCCCTTATGACACCTTAGGAAAACATGAAAATGAGAAGAGTCAGGAATAAAAAGAAGAGAAACCTGAGGGACTTGCATCTCCTCCTCCACACTATTCTCCTCCTGAGGAGATGCCTGGAAGAAAGGTTCAGACTCAAAAAGGATACATCCATCGATACAAAGTACTTATGTGTGATAGGATTAAAGCATTTTTAGCCTTTCTGGCAGGGGCGGAGCTAGGGGGACCCAGGGGAGCCATGCCCCCCCCTATGGCCCAAAAATCCCTACTATTCTATATAAAATTTCCCCTCCCCATTCCCCACCCCAATGGGTTGGCCCCCCCCTATGACCATCCATATTTATTCTCCCTCCCCCCTCCTCTCAATCTACCTTAGGTTTTGGCCCCCCTCATAAAAATTTCCTAGCTCTGCCTCTGCTTTCTGGGAAGATGGATAACCCAAAAAAAATACATGGAATAGACTTGAGGTCCAACTTACCCCAGTTTGGAGACAAGTCATGAACAAAGAACTTACAACCAAACACACGTAATGGCATAGAAGATAGATGAGATTGGGGAAAAAGGAGTTGATGTGGGGCCTTGTATTGTAAGAGATGTGATGGCATACAATAGATAACATAAGCCGCGACCATCATAGCATCAACGTAGAATCGTTTGGGAACATTCATGTGTAGCATCATACTATTGGTAGCTTCAAGAAGATGTCGATTCTTCCTTTTGGCAACACCATTTTGTTGTAGTGTTTTAGCACAAGAGCTTCTATGAAGAGATCCATGAGATGTAAAAAATTCAGTTAAATCATGATGAAAGTATTCTTTCTCATTATTCGATTGGAAAATTTGAACTTCAACATAGAATTGAGTTAAAAACCATGCAGTGAAAATCTATCACAATTCTGGGTACCTCTTATCTGAAATGCATAGGATATATCCAAGTGTATTTGGAATAATTATCAATGAAGCTGATAAAATACTTGTACCATGCAGTGGGTATGTTCACTGGGCCCCAAACATTAGAAAACACAACATGGAAAGGCAAAACAAATCTTTTATTACTTGAAGGAAAATTTGTTCTACAATGCTTGCTTAATTGACATGTTTAACATTGCAATCCAGTAATGAACAAACATAAAATCTTCAGGAAACATAACTTTCAAAGACTCAAAGGACAAATGATCAAGGCGATTATGCCACAACCACACTTGACTTTTAGTAAACTGACTCACTGACTAACTAATAAGACTCACAGGAGCTGATACTGTAGGAACAACTTTATTCTCCAAGATGTAGAGGCCATCAACCATATCTCCTTTACTATTAATGGACAACAAGTTAATAGGAAGTTTGGGAACATGAAGGGCATGGGGTAAAAAAGTCCATCTGAAAGGGATATACAGATCCTTGACTAGCAATAGTGGAGGACCGATCAACTAGTCTCACTTTGTCCCTACCGGAGAGAAGGGTGTAGGTTTGAAATGAATTTGGCTTACTAGTCATATGATTTGATGCCCTTGAGTCAATGATCCAAGGGGAATCTAGAACATAGGTAGACACATGAAATGTAGAAGCACTTTTACCTAATGTAGAAGAAAAAGAGGTAGAAGGGGTAGGAGCAAACCTATCCATCTCTCCAAGGGTCCTACCATATAGTTCCAAGTGATCTCTAAAGGAGTTTATGATGTCTTCCTTAGGGTCAGAACCAACTGAATGCTCTTGGAAAGTAATAGTAGTCAAATTATTTGATTGACAATCTTATGCAGCCTGGTTTGTAGAGGTAAATTTCTTCTGAGTAGGCTTATTTGATATATCTTGATTTTTGGTTGCCCACTTGGGCTTCCCCACCAACTCCCAATAGGTCTCTCGGGTGTGTCTAGGCCTTTGGCAGTGTGCACCATAGTTTATCCTTGTCATGATTTTTCCTTGATTCTCCCTTTTTCATTCCAATGTTATCCCTTCTTGCAGTTAGGGCAACTAGCTGCTCCCCCTCAGAAACATTCATTAGATTTTTTGTACTCTCTTTAGATTGAACCAAGGCATATACCTCCTATTATTAAGGGAAGTTTTCTACTTCCCAATATCTGCACCCGAAGTGGCTGATAAACAAGATTCAGCCTCAATAAGAAAGCAAACACTCGTTGGGAGACACATTTTTTCTAGGCTTTATCATCCTCATCATTCTTCCATTCAATGGTCTGATAATGGTCTAGCTCCTTCCATACAAAGGTAAGGGCTGAGTAGTATGCAGATAGGCTATGGTCTCCTTGTTTACAAGTAGATGATTCTGCTTGGAGCTGGTAAATTTTCGCATAATGTCTCTGTTCTGAGTAGGTTGCCTTGACTTGTTCCCAAATCTCACAAGCTATATCAGCCCATATGAAGTTTTTCTCTATATGAGGCAGCATAGAACCCAAAAGCCATGACATAACCATGCTGTTTTCTTGGTCCCATCTATTGTTCAGCTGTACCAAATTTTGGTTCTTTAACCTTTTCATTTATGTAACCAGCTTTCCCCCTAGTTGTGGCATATAGTTTAATTCCTTTGGACCATTCCAGATAATTCAGTCCATCAAAGGGGTTAATAGTACAAATAGGGGTTTAACCAACCACCCAAATAGAGAACAACACACCAAACAAGGAGGACAACAATACTTCCACCAATTGAGACTTGAAAAGCTTCAAGAAACAAGCTCAGAGAACTGTAGGTCTGCAAACCCTAGCCAAATAGACATTAGCTTATAGAAAGGTGACAACCAGCCCCTACAACTCCAAACTGTGACATTTACAGCTATCACACACTTTGATATGAACGTAACAGTACATACCTGGAGTATAGTAGTGATTTCACAACCCACAGTCCATAAAAGTTAGGTGCAAGCCCTAGAGAATGCTACTCATTCATTCGGCTGTCGCAACAATCACCACAGAACCTTTCCTTGGTTCAATGACCAAGAGAGAAAGGAAAAACAGGGAAGACTATAAGTTTAGGTCAGTCTGGAGGAGTTTTCTTCTTCTTCCAATAGAAAAATAAGCTTCAGACGAAGAACGCGATTTGAGAAGATTAGGCCCGGATCAGTGCTCCTACACCATGTAATCCAGAAAGAGGAAAAACAAAGTAAAGAGAGAGAAGGAAGAGAAGAAGAAAGAAGAAGAGAAGAAGCTAGCAGCACCTAAGTTGGTATTTATACTTAAGGTGACAATTTATAACAAATAGATAAGGGAAATGCCAGAAATACCCCTCCGCTAGTACATAACATATTACAACTGTTAACCTTGCTGACATCAAACCACCACCGGATGACATCAGCAGCCCGTACAAGTGGTGGCAACCATCCTTGAAACTGGTATGGTTCAAATCACCATGAATTTAGGGATTTTTTGGTATAAGTTTCACCTTCATGTGAAACCTCTGTGATTTGTTATGACTTTTCCAGAAGGAAATTCACAAAAAATTCAGATTTTAGTTTGAGGCTATTTCAATGCCTTTAATGGAGTGTTTCTAATTTTTTTTTGGGTTTTTTCTTCTTCCTATATTTTGCTGTCCAGGCTATTATTGGTGTTACTGTTGCTTCTTAGTTGTGTGTTGGCTCTTCCCTTGGCCTTGTTTTTGTGCCGATGGTGCATGCCCTCCAGAGTGCTGAACTACATGGCCCCTCATCAGTTGTTGTTCCCTTAGGCCCCTTTATTTTCCATTCCCATGAGAGTATTTGGTTGTCATGCCTTTGTCCATGATTTGTCTCCGTCTCGTGGTAAGTTAGACCCTCAGTCCATTCCTTGTATCTTACTGGGGTATCCCTCCTCTCAAAAAGGGTACCAGTGCTTTGATCCCGTTAGTCATAAGTCTTTTGTCTCTATGGATGTGTCTTTTTTGAGTCCTATCTACAGTTGATTGCATCCTTGTACCCAGAAATGTTGTAGAGGCCTTAAAATACCCTGAATGGACAGATGCTATGAAGGAGGAGATTAATGCCCTCCATAAAAATCAAACTTGGGAATTGGTGGATCTTCCAAGGGGGAAAGACCCTGTGGGGTGTAAGTGGGTGTTTACAATTGAACGCAGAGCGGACGAGACAATTGAAAGGTACAAAGCAAGATTAGTAGCCAAGGGGTACACTCAAGTGTACAGGGTTGACTATGATGAGACATTTGCTTTAGTAGCTAAGATGAACTCAATTCGAGTTCTTCTATCATTAGCTGCTAACCTTGACTGGGAATTGCATCAACTGGACATAAAGAATGCCTTTTTAAATGGTGGGTGTCGAATCCAACCAAAGATAAAAAGTCTTGCTCGAAGTGAATAATTTGTATATAGTGATGAGCAAGGTCGTCTCCCCAGGGATTGGGTGTATTTATTTCCAAGTAAACGAAGTAGGGGGTTGTTAAGATAAGGAAGATAAGATGAAATAAAAGAAAATAACAGAAAGCAAAGATCAAATCGCTGGACAATAGCTTCTAGTTGAAGGGAAAAGTTCAGCTTTGATTCTTATCATTGATCCTCGATGCAAGGATAAATTCATATGTTTACGAATAAATTGGTTATAGCCATTAACAAGCTCTAACAGCCAGCCTCTACTCGTATTATTCGACAACCAAAACAAGCTCTTTGATTGCTTCTCTTATTAATAGACAGTCCTAAACAAGCTCTTAGGATTTAATCTATTAATAGCATTAAGAGGGGAGAGACCCAATTCTGGTCAGCGATCTCACAAGCTCGGACCGTTTAAACCAGATCATATATCTTCCTAACATAGATCGAAAACTTTTTTGCAATCAATTTATGTTAGTTGCCACCCTGATTAAACCTACCAATCATATACGAAATTGGAGGTTCAATCGGCCATAGATTATTCTCATTGAATGAGCAAGGGGCCCTTCTTGCTTAATCAATAAAAATAATCTTTACAGGAAATCGCAGAAAACATATGAATACCCATAAACATTGAACTGAAATAAAAATCAATTAGATCTCACAATGTTTATAGAATCAAAACTTCTCTATCCCTTCAACCAGAAATTAAAACCTTACAGACACTTCATGATGAAATTGCAGCTTCCAGATGAGAGGGGGCGAACTCTGCTTCTTCCTCCTTGGTTGCTGATTGCTCTCTTTGAAGGTTGAAGCTCTCTTGGAGGATTTGATGGTGTCCTTGGGTGCTAGTCCGCCCCCTTGTTATAGACTTAGGAGGGAGCTGTCTCCTGCTCCTCTAAGGAGTTCTTTCTTCATTGGGAGTTTAGTTCTCTAATAGATAATGCCTAGATTAGATCTAATCTACTCCTATCTCTTAACTGGTCTTAATCTCTTTTATCTTTCTAGAAATATAGCAGAAAATTGAATCTGATAGGACTCTTTGATGATTCTTATTCATGCATGCTAAATTCGTATTGGGCTTTCTCAACGAATTGGGCCGCTACAAGGCTTCTCTGTGAATTGGGCTTCTCTGCGAACTGGGCTTCTGCTGCGAACTGGGCTTCTCTGCGAATTGTCTTAGACTTCGGGCTCGATTTTGACCTCGATGCCGTCCGAATCTATCAAAACTCAAAACATGAAAGTTGTAGAGTTTTTCCTTATCTTTCCAATGCATCTTGAATCATCTCAATTGGAGTTCAGATGGGAGAATTATACCCAGATTACCGCATGACACCGAAACTGTGCAAAATTACCCGATTAGCCTTGTTTTTTACCTAACGCCTTCTTTCGCACCCTAAATCGAAATACAAGAATAGTGAGTCCAATTAGGTACTAAATAAGTGTAAAAGACTGAATATTAAGGGATAAAAATATGATAATTTTTATTCTCATCAATCTTCCAAGGGGGAAAGACCCCGTGGGGTGTAAGTGGGTGTTTACACTTAAACGCAGAGCGGAGGAGACAGTTGAAAGGTACAAAGCAAGATTAGTAGCCAAGGGGTAAACAAGTGTACAGGGTTGACTATGATGAGACATTTGCTTCAGTAGCTAAGATGAACTCAATTCGAGTTCTTCTATCATTAGCTGCTAACCTTGACTGGGAATTGTATCAACTGGACATAAAGAATGCCTTTTTAAGTGGTGACCTAGAGGAGGAAGTGTACATGGTTCAACCCCCTGGACTCTGTGCCAAGGGAAGTGAAAATAAGGTGTGCAAGCTGAGAAAGTCTCTTTATGGTTTAAAACAATCTGACACTCTTTGTGAAGAGGTGTCAAGAACAGGTTGTTGTATTGATAGTGTATATGGATGATATCATCATTACAAGAAATTGGAGTTCAGAAATACAAAAGTTGAAACAATTCATTGCAATTTGAAGTAAAAGATCTAGGTCCTCTAAAGTATTTTCTTGGAATTGAAGTTGTCCGCTCAAAAAAGGGCATCTTCATTTCTCAAAGGAAGTACACCCTTGATCTGTTATAAGACACAGGCAAGTTAGGCGCAAGGCCAGCAGATACTCCTATGGATGTTGATCATAAATTGGGTGACTGTGATGGTGAACCTCTGAAAGATGTGAAACAATTCCAAAGGTTAGTGGGAAAGTTGATTTATTTGTCCATGACCCGTCCAGACATTGCCTATTCAGTTGGGGTCCTGAGCCAATTCATGCACTCTCTTGAGAAACCACACATGGAGGCAGCAGAAAGAGTCCTTAGATACTTAAAAATGTATCCGGGGATAGGTCTACTATTCAGTAAACATAATCACCTAAAGGTGGAAGTCTTTACAGATGCTGAGTGGGCAGGTGCTGTGGATGATAGAAAGTCCACAAGTGGGTATTGTACTTTTGTGGGAGGAAATCTAGTGACCTGGAAGAGCAAGAAACAAAGTGTGGTAGCAAGGTCAAGTGCTGAAGCAGAATATAGAGCTATGGCACATGGGGTGGCTGAAGTTCTTTGGCTAAAGAACCTTCTAGGGGAGCTTGGAGTTGCTGTTCATAATCCTATGTCTCTTTATTGTGACAACAAGGCAGCCATAAACATCGCCAGCAATCCTGTCCTACATGAGAGGACCAAGCACATTGAAGTGGACAAACACTTCATAAGGGAAAAATTAGAAAAAAGTGAAATTTGCATCCCTTATGTCAACTCAAGGAACAACTTGCTGATATCTTCACAAAAGGACTTTCATAATCCTATGTCTCTTTATTGTGACAACAAGGCAGCCATAAACATCGCCAGCAATCCTGTCCTACATGAGAGGACCAAGCACATTGAAGTGGACAAACACTTCATAAGGGAAAAATTAGAAAAAAGTGAAATTTGCATCCCTTATGTCAACTCCAAGGAACAACTTGCTGATATCTTCACAAAAGGACTTTTATACTAATGACACAATGAGTTATGTGACAAGCTGGGCATGATAGACATATTTAGCCGAACTTGAGGGGGAGTGTTGTGAGAGTTGTTTATTTTGCTTCTTTTACAGTTGTTGGTAGCATGTTGTCAGCCTAAGATGCTGTCAGCCAGTATCTTTTATTGTCTTGTTATTTGTTTGTTAGTAGGGAGTGGCCAGGGGCATAATTGTAGTTTTCTCTTCTCTTTATATTAAGTTAATATAAATAGTAAGCTGGGCACCGGCCAGCAATTAGTCTTTTGATTCCAATCGAATCTCTCTCTCCCTCCTCTTCTCCTCTCTTTCTTCTCTCCTCTCCCTTCCCTTCTCTCTCGTTTCTCTCTATCGAGAAAGATTACAGTAGCCACCTCTTATGAGGTTGAAAAAGGTTCTAGTTATGAGAAATTAGTGGGAGAACAACTTGCAGCTACTAGAGTAGAGTATGAGAAGTATGAACAACTCATTAACCACTTAGAGTCTACTACTTTAGCTAGTACCTCTTTAGGAGATGGTTCCCTCTGCATATGCCCATTCAAGTATTCGTGTTACTGGAAATCATGCTTCTATATCAGGTAATCGTAGGATCCCTTGGATAATTTAATGCCTTTGACCATATGATTAGTGTGTCCCATTTATTTTCTACTTACCAACTTTTATCTGGCTGAGACAAGATCTCCCTTGTTGATGGCTCCCTTGCTCCTATCTCTAGCAAGGGAAACATTAGAGCTTCAGATACCCTCACGTTATCCTCAGTTCTTCATGTTCTTAAACTAAATACTAACTTGCTTTCAGTTAGTAATTTGACAAAATCCTTGAATTGCAATGTAACCTTTTTCCCTTCTTATTGTGTTTTTCAGGACATGAAATCTCAGAAGGTGATTGGGAGTGGCCATGAGGCAAATGGGATATACCTGTTGGATATGCTTGGACAAAGTCAAGTATCAACTCAGAAAGCTGGTTTTGGTTCTAATATGTCAGAGTCAGCTAGTTGTATTATGTTTTGTCATTATCATTTGAGTCATATTTCTGTTTCTTTGTTGAGTCTTTTGTTTCCAGCTTTGTTTAAGGAGACTAAGTTGTCAAGTCTACATTGTGAGTCATGTGAGTTGTTAAAGCATTGTAGAAACTTTTATTCTACAATTAATAAAAAATCTATAGTTCCTTTTCATATTGTTCACTTTGATGTGTGGGGGCCATACCATTTGCCTTGCATGGGTGGTTATAAATACTTTATTCTATTTATTGATAACTTTTCTTGTTATACTTGACTTTACCTTATGCATTCTCATGCTAAAGTACCCAACTTGTAAAGTAATTTCATGAATTTGTGCTTACCCAATTTGATACCTGCATCAAGATATTCTGATCAAACAACGCTAAGAAATATTTTGAGAAGGATCCTGTTTCATATTTTGAGAGGTTTGGGGTTATACGTCAGAGTTCTTGTCCCCATACTCTACAATAGAATGGGGTGGTAGAAAGAAAATCAACATGTTGTTGAAGTAGCCAGGAGCATTCCTTTTACCTCCCATGTTCTAGTGAAATTTTGGGGTGATGCAGTTATAACAACTACTTTTCTTATTATTTGCATGCCTTTTTCAAGTTTTAGGGTTCAAATATCCCTTTGCCATCTTGTTCCCTGAGGGTGAAGTGTTTCCTATTCCTTTGCGTGTCTTTGGTTGCACATGTTATGTTCATGTTCCTAGCTCTTAGAGACATAAGTTTGAACCCAAGGCTCGGAAGTATATTTTTCTAGGGTATGCCTCCACACAAAAGGATTATTGCTGTTTTGATCTCACTAGTGGCACTCGTTTTGTTTCTATGGATGTCACCTTTGTTGAGTCACTTCCTTTTTATGGTCATTCTCCTATTGACCTTGGGGTTGAATCTCTTGTGGTTTCTTCTGTCCCATTTGCAGTTTTCGTCTCCTAGTTCTTCCATTCCTGCTCCTCTTCCTCTACTTGCTAGTCCTCTAGTTTTCACTACTCATCCTATTGTTCAGAGGTGGTACCTAAGACAAAGGCTATGACATGAATAGGTTGTTCTACCATCTACAATTGAGCCTTAGACACTCATGACTTCTAAAAAGAGGACAAGTCCTTTATCACCTACTCTAAAACCTCCCTTCCCAGACTTGGGCCTACTTATAGCTGTGAGAAAAGATAAGAGGAAATATAAACAACATTGTATTTCTAAACACTTGTCTTATAGCCTGTTTTCCCCATCTTATTGTTCTTTCTTAGCCTCTATTTCTTCTCAGCCTATACCCAAGTCAGTTATAGAGGCTTAGTTACATAATAGAGGGAGGCAATGAAAACTAAAATAGAAGCACTTCACAAAAATAATACCCATTATATTGTGGATTTACCTCATGGAAAGGAACCAGTGGGATGTAAGTGGGTGTTCACCGTCAAGTATCATGTTGATGGCACCATTGAGAGGTATAAGGCTTGACTTGTAGCCAAGGGGTATACTCAGGTATATGGAGTTGATTGTATGGAGACCTTTTCACCAGTTGCAAAAATGACCACAATGAGAGTTCTATTGTCCTTGGTAGTGAATTATGATTGGCCATTACATCAATTTGAATTTAAGAATGCTTTCTTAATTGGAGATTTGACTGAAGAGGTTTATATGTCCCTTCCCCAGGTATGTGTGGTAAGGCAATGCGGGGCAAGGCATGCAAGTTGAAGAAATCCCTTTATAGCCTCAAAATATCTCCACGAGCTTGGTTTGACGGATTTAGAGCTACACTTGTTGATTTTGGCTATACATAGACATAGTCTGACCATACCTTATTTGTTAAGAGGAGAGGTACTTAGGTTACCTTCCTTATTGTTTATGTTGATGACATTGTGGTTATAGGGAGTGATACAGAGGAAGTTCAGACACTCAAAACTTTCCTTAACTCATAATTTGAAATTAAGGATTTAGTGAAGTTGAGATATTTCTTGGGAGTCGAAGTTTCCAAGTCTAAAAATGGCATCTTCATCTCCTAATGAAAATATGTGTTAGATCTTCTTACAAAGACTAGGAAGCTTGATGCCAAACATGCTTCTACACCTATTGATGCCAACTATAAACTTTCAGTTAATGATGGTGAGCTCTTGGAAGACAGAGGAGTGTTCTAGAGACTTTTGGGGAAGTTACTATCCCTTTGCATGATATGGCCAAATATCTCACATGCTGTCACAATGTGATTAGTCAGCTTATGCACGCCCCTTGAGACACACATATGGATTTTGCAGAACGGGTTCTATGTTGCTTGAAGGCAACTCCAAGAAAGGCTATTCTCTTCTTTAGGCATGGAAACATGAATTTAGAGGCTTATATAGATGCCGATTGGGCTGATAGTATTGATGAAAGGAGATCTACATCGGGTTACTATGCCTTGGTTGTAGGGAATATTGTCTCCTAGAGAAGTAAGAAACAGTCAATAGTAGCTAGATCGTCAGATAGACCAACTTAGACAGAAATAGCCATAACTCATATGACTACTTAAAAACTTGCATTACCTGTAAGAATGGCGTGGTTTCACAGTAAGACTTGCATTACATTCTTTTGAGCTAAGATCATAATGATAAATAAAAAACAGCATGTTAATGCCTAAGAAATGGAATACTGGAACCATCCTCCAGAAGAAGTGACACAATTGAATGTGGCAAGGCCTCAATGTGTCAAAGATAGAATTTTTAGAGTGGTTGCAAGCCAGATTTGCATGCCCATACACAACGTTATTCCCTCTACTTTTTGTGAATAATATATGCTATTTTATTACTATCCCTGTTCTACTAGTTGGATTGCTTGCTTTTACAGATAGGTTCGAGCAAATTCTCAAATGGGGCAAGCATCGGAGAAATAGAGGATCTGATACACAATTTCCTGATTATCATTTTGGAGCATTCAATGCGACAGAAAGATGGGTGGAAGGTTGACCTTTTTAATTCTTTCTCGGTTTTGTTTTATCTTTCCTTTTCATTTAGTTACCCTGGAAGGTCTACATGTCCTTTCTGGTTTATTAGCCTTTTATGCGCTTGGTGAATTGAGCTACCTGAATGTTGCTATGATTATTTTTTGTATGTTTAATTGAGTCCTTTCATAAAGTTTGGGGCTAATCACTGTTATGACAGTTTGAGCAGCTATTATTGCAGTGGATACTTTTCCAATTTTTTACCAGTTTGAACTTCTATTTTTAAAATGTTCTCTAAGAAATCTTTGTAATGTAGCATGGTTGGGCTTCCTTGATCTGATAGAAAGCCCTGGCTGAAAAGGTCCTTGTATTGCTCCCAAAGCCAATAGGAACTTCGTATTTTACCCAAAAGTAGGCTCTCATCAACAGTCCAATAACCATGAAAATTTGCTAAGATATTTTTTTTTGTGTCCTTCCCTTTTTAAAAATTTCTTTTATCAGGTTTCTTGGTATACAACTTAAGGTTTCTTGCTTGAAATAAAATCCTATCTTTCTAATTAAATTGACTTGTAATTTCTATAAAGATATTTGATTTTGTTGGAATACTGTAGTGTACGTTATTTTGTTGCATGCAAGGCTGGTTTCAGTTCATGAAAGTTCAAACATACTTTTGTTTCAACTTGTCTTTGGTGACATTCCCCTTTCTTTTTGTCACTCAATATGCCTCATTCATGTTGCTTCGATACTAGACTACTGGTGTAATTATGTTGTCTTCATTTCTATTAATTTTTCAGCCTCATTTATGCTATCTGGTCATATTTTTTCTTGTTAGGACATCGAAGCTACAATTCATTGTGCTGAGTGGTTATCTATGATTGGTGGATCTAGTGTGGGAGACCAACGTATTAGGTATGTCTATATTTCTGAAAAGGTAGTGTATCGAATTTGTATTACTTGTTCTATTCAGCAATAAGAAATAATAAAAGTTAAGGAACTGATAATTAATGAAGGTTGTTAAAGTCTAATTGCAGGGGCAATAGTGTCTTTTCCCATTTGTTTCTTAGTCTTATATTATATGCAACTCTGGGAGTTTTGTAATTTTGCCTGTTATTAGAAGCTTAATAAAACAAATGTCAACAGGAGGTATAAGGCAGTTTGAATCTCTCTATTCTGGACCTCTTTTGTTCTATCTTCTTCCTTTTTCTCTCCTTTTGTCCTTGTCTCAATTGAATCTCTTCCTCATCTCTTTTCTTATTTATTTCAACTTTTCTTCACTTCTTTTTGGTATTTATGACATGGTATTAGAGCACCAGGGCTCGGCTGTCACTGTTCATGTGCCTTAGGAATTAGAGAGCTCGCTCTGTTCACTACAAGAAGGAAAAAGGACCTAAAAGGACTGGTCCTACATCATAAAAGGAGGCTTTATATCCTTCAGTTGTAGCTGTTATGGTGTTTTGGGCGTTCTTCTAAGGTTCCCTCTTGCCACAGTCCAAAAGAGGGACTGTTATGCTGTGTGGCTGGTGTGCCAGGTTTGTGCCGGTGTATAGAGCTTGAACAATGTGTTGTGGTGTGGTGAAAACTCAATTGTAAGTGTGTGAAGTTGTTGGTCTCCCAAGTAGGAGTTGTGTGGTTTCTAGCTTTTCTTTCTTTTTTTTTTTTTCAGTGCTGAACACTAGTGTAGAAAGTTGATTTTCTTGTTGTGGGTGACTAGTGTATTTGTTCAGCATTTTGTGACTTTCCTTACGGTTTCTTCCAGTAGTAGCACTAAATCAGCTATAGTAGTGGAATCAGATTTAATGAATACCCCATTGACTACGGTTAAGCTTAATGGCATGAACTATTTACATGGGCCAAGTTTGTGGAAGTTTCTTTGATTGGATGAAGCAAACTGAAATATATTAGGGAGGAACAACCAAAGAGTGGGCTTGAAGGGTATAATGAACGGGTGCAAGAAAATGCATAGATTATGACGTCATTATGGAATAGTATGGAGAATCACACAAGTGTTAATCTTATGTTCTGGACATGACAGAAATATGGGAGCATGCTAGGCAACTATGCTCTGGATAAGATAATGTCATAGGGATCTACTAGTTATACCAAGACTATTTTATCCTTCAACAGGGAAACAAGAGTGTGGAGGAATCTTATGTTGCCCTAAAAATCCTGAGAAACGAGTTGAATGTTTATCAACCTCTCTACAGATTTGGAGGTGCAACAAGAACAGAGGGAGTGTTTGGATGTTGCTAGATATCTGTCCAGCTTGAGATTTGAATTTGTGGCAGTTAAAGCTCAAATTTTGACTAGTGATCTCCCCTCTATTTCTGAGGTGGTGGTCAAGGTGTTTATGGAAGAGATGTTGCTAGAGGCAATGGCTGGACTTTCAGAGATTGTCGTGGTCGTGGCATGGAAGGAAGAGGTGGTGGCAGAAGTGGTAGTGGATGTGGTCAAATCCAGAAGTGCTCTTGTTGTGGTTGTGGAGGTCATATAGTTAATCTTTTCTATGACGTGCATGGCCTAGTCTCTTCTTGGGCCAATCATGCTTGGAAAGGGAGTCAGCTACTTCATTGCCTTCTCTTAAGGTGTGCACAAAAGTGATGGCCATGTCGGTTGCCAGATGTACTATTACATCTAACCAATGGAGAATATTCTAGGGAGCTTTTGCTTTGGAGTTTAAAATATCAACTATTACCTTGGACCTCAATTCTTCTATCTTTTTTTTTTTTGATCAATAACACTTTCATTAATTCATCAGTAGAAAATTTACAAGTGGAAGACAAACACACTTATCTTCCAAGAGTCACAAAGAACTTCAAGAAAGGAAAGAAGAAAATACAAAGATACAAGGACACTAACATTACAACTTAGCCCAAAACAAGGAATTCCTTTCTGCCCCTTGTTTTGCTAAACCGTCAGCTAGGGAATTAGCTGATCTCTTAATCCAACATGTCTTAATTTCCATCTCCCGCACCAACCATTTGAATTTCCTCTTCTCATTGTTATACTTCCAAAGATCATTTTGTTCTTTGGTCAGCCACCCTATCACCACCTCTGAATCCCCTTCAATTATAAGTTTCTTGATGTTCAATTCCTTAGCTTTCCGGGCTCCTTCCATAACTGCACATATCTCAGCTCTAAGGGAGTCACCCACTCCAATTGGGCCTGAGAACATAGCAGAGATGACCCCATTTTCATCTCTAAAAACACCCCCGATCCCTGATTGTCCCGGGTTTCCCCTACTGCATTCATCAAAGTTTAATTTCAAGAATCCACTAGGTAGGGGGGTCCAAGCCACACTCATTACTGACTTGGTCTGCGTGCAACTTGCAATTTCACCTCACTTCCTCAACATGTCATCCACAGTGTAATCTGTGAATATTTCCAGAGATTTCAGCCACTGTACCGCCCTAAACTATATGATAGCCCTCAAATCTGCTGTCCCTCTCTGAGTTTCTGAGAATATCCTGGAGTTCCTTTCTTCCCACAGTGTCCAACATACTACAGCCCTTAGTCCTCTCCACATTGTCCTTCCCCTTTTTAATCGCCACCTGAAGGAGGGGGCGAAAAGGCCCTGCATGTCTGATGGGGGATTCCAGCTGCATCCAAATAAGGAGAAAGCCCAATCCCACAATGACCTCGCGAAGTGGCACGACACCATTAGGTGAAAACCAGTCTCCCCATCTGCTTTACACAGAACACACCACTGAGGTGACAAGCAAGTATTGGGTCTCTTCTTTTGGAGTAGATCACCAGTGTTGATTCTTTCCAGATAGGCTTCCCAACAAAAACTACCAACCCAAGGAGGTATAGCTTTGCACCAAACCTCACCAACAGGAAAAGGGGACAGGGTAGGACTGGTGGACTGACTTAAGACTTTGAAGAACGAAGCACAAGAGAAAATGCCATTGGGGTTAGGTGTCCAAATTCTAGAATCTGCCCTAGTGGGGTCTAAGACAACGTTATCAAGAAGTGCAAGAAGGCTCGAAATACAGTCGAAGTCTGAATCCCTCAAATCCCTTCTTAGACCCAATTTCCACCCAATCCCAGAAGTGGAAGAGGACAGGGTGGTGAAAGACGAGATCGGCTCATTTTTCAAATCAGAAAGAGCGTACAAAGACGAAAACTAATCCTTTAGAGGGGCACTCCCCACCCAGGTTTGTTCCCAAAATTTTATGGAGTTATCGGAATTCAAGTCATACCTGATATTAGGAATGAAAACTGGAAGCAGGTCATGAATGGCTTTCCAAGGAGAGTTGCTTGTGATCCTAGCTCTGATTCCAGCGTCCCATCCGTTGTGCTCCAGCCCATGAATACTTGCCACTATTCTAGCCCATAGCTTCTCCTTCTCCATAGGAAACCTCCACAGCCACTTCCCCAGCAGAGTCATATTCCTTCTCCTAATACTCCCAAGCCCCAAACCACCACACGACTTACTCCTGCACACTATTTCCCAGCTAACTCTATGATCCCTCTTCTCTTCTCCCGGCTCCCATAGGAAATCTCTGATTAACTTCTCTAATCTGTTAGCAATCTTCACTGGGATTTTAAACACCGACATGAAGAAGATGGGTAAGTTAGCAAGCGTGGCCTTAATTAATGTAATTCTCCCACCAAGAGAGAGGTAATTCATTTTCTAGGATACCAATCTTTTTTCAAACCTTTCCATCACCGGGTTCCAGAAGCTCTCTCTCTTGGGATTATCACCTAATGGTAATCCTAAATAGTTCAAAGGCCACCCCGTGACTTCACACCCCATTACTTCAGCACTCTCCCTGATCTCTCCCTCCTCCAAATTCACCCCCACTACACAGCTTTTCCCAAGGTTAACCTTCAAATTGGACACTTGCTCAAATAGTTGTATCACCGACTTTAAATTCCTGATAAACCTCACATTACCACCTTCACAAAACAGAATCGTGTCATCAGCAAACTGTAAATGTGTGAGGGGGGTTTCCATCCTCCCAACCCTCCAGCCTCTAATGAGCCCCCTAGAATCTGCTCTGTGAATCAATTTCCCCAAAACCTTCGCAATTAAAATGAACAAGAAAGGTGAAAGGGGGTCTCCTTGTCTTATACCCCTACTGGCTGGAAAGAAATCTACCACTGTCCCGTTCACTAGCACTGAATAATGACAATTCCGGACACAGTCCATGATCCACTTACACCATCTAGCCCCAAACCCGAATTTGGTTAAAACTTTCCTCAAGAACTCCCAGTCCACCAAGTCATAAGCCTTTTCCAAGTCCAGCTTACAGACCACTCCCTTCTTCTTATCCCTCTTAAAGTTCTCCACACTCTTATTAGCAGTTAAAATTTGGTCTGTAATTTGTCTTCCACTCACAAAAGCTCCTTGATAGTGTTCAATGATATCCGACATTACCTTCTTCAGCCTCAAAGACAACACTTTTGCAATGATCTTGTACAAGCTATTCACCAGGCTTATTGGCCTAAAATCCTTCGGGTGGGATGCATCTTTCTTTTTGGGAATTAAGGCTATAAATGTAGAGTTCACACCCGGATTGACAATTCCTCTCCTGAAAAACTCCTCAAACACCCGCAAGAGATCATCTTTCAAAATATCCCAACAATCCTGATAAAAAGCCATTGTAAACCCATCCAGCCCTGGAGCTTTTGTTCTATCCATAGAAAACACAACCTCCTTGATCTCTTCTCTATTAAAGCTTCTTTCCATCCTTCTCCTGCCATCTGCTAGAGAGTGGAAATACCTAGTGTTTCTATCTCCCTCTTGCAGCCATTTAACCGAGATTTTTGCCTCCAGCTAATTTCCTCCTTGTGCAGGCAATCCTCTAACTGTCTTCTCAATTCTCTCCTGAGGTCATTGTCTTCTTCTCCAAGTTCTCCCCTTTCCTCTTTAAAGTCAAGGCTTTCAATCTTCTTCATCAAGTCTCCCTTTCTTTCTTTTGTCCTCCCGAACTCCATCAAGTTCCATTCCTTAATTCTTGCTTTAAAGAATTGTAGTTTCTTATGGAATTTTATCCCCTCCCACTCCACCGACGGGTTACACTCATGCCACCATTCCCTCACTTTGTTAGTAAACCTTGGATGCAGTAACCACATATTTTCAAATCTAAAGGGGGTAGGACCTCCACACCTTCTTTCCTCCTTGCATAACACTATGGGCCAGTGATCCGAGGTCACCCTTGGGAGAGCTCTAGCATCCAAGGTTCCCCAATGTTCTTCCCAATCCAAAGAGAACAGGAATCTATCCAACTTAGAGCAAATGGGTCTAGATTGGAGATTTGACCATGTAAATGCCTTATGCGCTAGGGGAATCTCTTTAAGCTCAAAGGCATCCACAAAACTGTTAAACTTTCTCATGCTTTTTGTCACCTTCTGGTTAATCTTATTGGACTCTTCCGAGAACCTTATCACATTGAAGTCCCCACTCATGCACCAAGGCCCATCCCACAAACCTCTAACATTAGCCAGTTCCTCCCACAGCTCCTTTCTCTCTCTGTAATCATTCGGTCCGTAAACATTTGTGAGCACCCACATATAATCATCCTCTTGCTGCTTAAACTTCATGGAAACCGAGTACTTTCCGATCAACTCCTCCATCCCTTCAACCACATCCCTCTTCCACATTGTTACAATCCCCCCGGAAGCACCCCACGATGGAGCTGCCACCCAGCTAATCCCCCTGGCTTTCCATACACTCCTTGCCCATTTGTCACTAAACTCCATTCTCTTAGACTCTTGCAACAGCACAATGTCTGGGTCATACCGTCTTATTACCTCTTTTATTGTTGCTCTCTTCTTCGCACTCCCAATTCCCCTCACATTCCAACTAAGAATCTTCATTCCGCTTCTTTTACAAACCCCTTGCCACCTACCCGCTACTTTCCCCCTTTCCTTCTATCTCCTTTTACCTCGAGCTTCTTGTCTCCTTCTACATCTCTCTTTAGTCTCTCTACTTCACTCAACCTCCTCTTCTTTGTTATGATCTGCATCTTCCTCTTCTGTAAACTTTCTTTCAACTCATTCAAATCCTCCAGCCTACAGCCCAACTTCCCTACAAATTCTGCTATCGTGTCTTCTCTCACCGATTCGACCACCCCTACCTTTCCTACAGAATCCCCTTCATCTCTATCCACCTGCCTTTCCTTCCTCTCCTCTAGTCCCACCTCAGTTCTTTCCTCTCCAACCTTCCTCCCCTTACTGTTACCTCCCTCCTTCCTTGCTTTCTCCCCGTAACCCTCTCCATCTCTACCCTCATTCCTGTCCCTCCTCTCCATTAACCCCTCCTCTCTTCCTTCCTCCCCTTCCCTCCTCCATATCAGCTGCCCTTTCACATCCTTAAACACTCTTTCAATGATTTCCCACACTAGTCCACTTCTATACCTTTCTTCCCGCACCTTCTCACAATCCTTTCTTCCCTTCTCCCCCTCCTCAGAGAGCCCGCCTACTAGCTCGGCTGCATATTCATGGGCTACAGGACATGGTACAAGAACGGAATCTGGAACCAAAGACACATGAGACACATTAGTATCACAAACCGAAATCAGATGGTTACCTGGGACTGAAGGACAAGCTAGAATAGGACTGCTCCCGGCCTCCTTCTCTTGTTCCGAAGGTTGGTAACCAATTGTCTTCCTGAGTTGGTTGGGAAGTACTTCTGTCCTTTGGTCAACCTGGTGATCTTTCCACTCTACCCCTGGGTCACCCCTAGATAGCATATTCCTGCTCTGCTTCCAGTTCTCCTGGTTTTCCCCTTTTGAAAAACCTTGCGCACTCTGTGGTCTTGGGAATGAGATAATCCGATTGCAGTCTTCACCCTGGAATAATCTTGCAATATTCCACCCTTCCATATCACCTCCAGCGCAGCTGCCTTCATCGTTTACACTGCCCACGCTAGAGCCATCGATAGAAAGGTCCTCCGGTTCACCTTCGTCTTCACCGCACTACACCCACCCTTCAAACTTCTCTTTCTTCTCTTCAGTTCTTCCCCTAGTGAAACTTAGCTCCGGCCTCTCTGAGAAGCCTCGCACGGGGCTAAGCTGCTTCAAGCTGCATCGGGAGACCCACTGTAACGCCCTCTTCTTTCCTGGTTTCCGACGCTGCGCGCATTCCCCCTTTTGGCTCGCGGCTGGGGACGATGATAGACTGAAACCGATGTCTATCATAGTCGAAACCCCAGTCATGTGTTTCTTTAGTGGCTCACGCGCCCTATAAACAAACTGGGTCGGGCCTGCTGGCCTGTTTGGGCCTTTAAGAATACCATTAGCAGCCCAGATGGGCTTTTGCTTTGGCCCATTTGTAAGCACCCGTGAGCTCACGTGACTTTTAAGAAGGTCACGCGCGTTCAGCCCCGACCCCAGTTTGGTTCTAACAGGTTTAAGTTCAAATCTTCCTTGGCCCAACCCCTTTTCCCTGTTCAGAACAGTCTTGGCGCCAGTTACAACCTGTGCAAAGGACCTGCCACCCTCCAGACTGCTCACTTCTTCCACACGCGAAAATCCCACCCCCTGCCTACTACCCTTTTGTTTCTCCAGCAAATGTTTTTCCAATTTAGTGAAAGTGCTTTTCTTGTTTGAATCCTCCAACCCTTTCTTGCCACCCAGCTCTTCTTCTTCAACCTTCTCATCTCCCTCCATACGAGCCTCTTTCCAGAGCATCGATTCAGTGGATGAAGCCAGCCACACTGAGTAGCACTGCCTTTCGACTAGCACCTCTATCTTCCGAGGTATCTCCTCAGGTTTTACTCCATTCAATAAAATGGAAGCTGAACGAAGGTCTCCCAAAAAGCCCCTCCTAGTGATCCTCCACACATCAAAGCAATGGCTTCAGCAGTTTCTTGCTTCCACAAATGAAAGGGAAGACCTAACAGACGCACCATCACTCCATCTTCAACAAAGAATTCTTTGGAGTTTGATCCCGGACACCATCTTGATACTGTGAAATTTCCAAACTTAGCTTGGATGTTTAAAGCCTCAACTTCTACTCTGTTCTCAAGCAAATCCAGCAAAGCCTTGTTCTTCTCAAAGGATGTTAAAATAAATGTGCTCTTCAACTTTAACCTTGCTGTTAACAGATCTGCAACTTTCCTCCAGTCAAGAATGGGAGCTGAAGCTTCAACTATCAATTTACTTTCCCAATCCCCTCTCTGTATGTTTACTCCCATTCTGTAATTGCCTGCCCCAGCTAACACTAAAGGAGTCTCTTGCTTAGTCTTGTTCACCATACTACTAGACCTGCTTATCTTCCTTTTTACTATTGCTTCTCTTTTTACACTCGTGCGTTTCAGCAGTTCACATAAGGCGCCAAGAACTGCCTTCCAACTCTGACTCTTCCTTCCTTCTGGAAAGCAGATCATCTGCTTTCTACCCTTGCCAAAAAATTCTGTCAAGGAGATAAAATAACCTTTAAGGTTTCTCTTACACTCTACAACAACCCTTCTTCCAGATTCTGAGAAAAGCTCTTTCCAACTATTTTGCTTGCCTTTGTTACTTGCACCTTCCACAAACTCCTTGAGCCCTTCAATTACCCCCAGTCCTAACAGCACCATCCCTCTCTTTGCTTCCCTGATCTTCAAACTCAGCTGACCATTTAATCTCTGCTCCTCAAATAGGAGTTCCTTAGATTCAATCTTCAAAACTTTTTTCCAACGGCCTACCTCCACAAATTCTCCCATCTCAGCTCCTCCCCCTCGCCCCCTTTCACCCTCTCAGCAACCTTCTCTTACACTCTACAACAACCCTCCTTTTTTGGATTGTTGATTTTTCGACTAAAGATTCAGACTTTGTTTACTTACTCTTCACCCTCTCACCCTCTCACCCTCTCAGCAACCCTCTCTTTGCTTCACCCTCTCACCCTCTCACCCTCTCACCATCTCAGACAATGGCAATAGACGAAAACACAGTTCCTCACCTGTTGACATCCCTACCATAATATGTTTATTATCTACCTCAATTCTTCTATCTTCTTCTTTTTTCTTCCTTTTTCTCTCTTTTTGGTCTTTGTCTCAACTAAGGAGAATTGCAGTTTTGTTGAGAGATATATTGTATTTGGGAATCTGTATGTATTTATGGGAGAAAAAAGGGTGTTAGAGTCGACTAAAGAAGGGTATTTTGGTCTTTTCCCCTAAGTAAGGTGTTAGCTGTATGTCTCCTCATATGCAGGGGCATTTCAGTCCTTGTAACTTTTATTTTTTGTAATGTTTAAGCATGGTCAACTGGGTTAGACGAACAGTCTTCTCAGTTCGACACTATTCTTCTTCTTCTTCTTCTCTTCTTTCTTTCTCTTTTCTCAGTTCGGCTGAACAGCACAAACATAGTATCAGAGCGCCATTGACAGCAGTTACACTTCCTCAACTACCATTTCTCAGTTCTTTTTTTTCGTTTTTTTCTGGTGCGAGAAATCTGGGGTAGAAGACTGCGACACAACCCAGATTCCTGCAGCAACCTTTAGGGTTTCAGATACTTCCAAGTTCGCATGGCTCCTGGTGACGTAAAGAAGACTGATTTTCGCACCCACCATGGCCACTTCGAATTTTTAGTCATGCCATTTGGACTCTCCAACGCCCCATCTACATTTCAGTCATTAATGAACGCGGTATTCCAGCCCCATCTGCGCAAATTTGTTTTAGTTTTCTTTGATGATATCCTCGCTTACAGCAATTCATGGGTAGAGCATGTCCACCATCTGAGGACCATTTTCGAGCTCCTATGCCAACACAAATTATTCCTGAAACGGTCCAAGTGCTCCTTCGGGGAGCGACAGGTTCTTTATCTCGGCCACGTCATCCATGGGTAGGGTGTGACAGTTGATAGTTCCAACATTCAGGCTATAAAAGAATGGCCCAAACCTCAATCAGCCAAGGCCTTACGCGGGTTCCTCGGTTTAACGGGTTACTACCGCAAATTTGTACAGAACTATGGAGTGTTGGCAGCCCCGTTAGCCAACCTGTTGTAGAAAAATTCCTTCCGGTGGGACGACTCAGCAAATGAAGCTTTATTGACACTGAGAAATGCCCTGTCTTCCTCCCCTGTCTTGCAATTACCTAATTTCGCCCTCAAATTTACAGTCGAGTGCGATGCTTCCGGAGTGGGTATCGGGGTCGTACTATAGCAGCAAGGGCACCCGATTGCCTTCTTTAGCCGCAGACTGGCCGACCGGCACCTGAAGCTTACAGCCTATGAGCGCGAACTAATTGGCCTAGCCCGAGCCGTCCAGCACTGGAGGCCATATTTGTGGGGGCGGTCGTTTGTCGTCAAAACTGATCATTACAGCCTCAAATACCTGTTAGAGCAGCGTCTCACCAGTTCCCCTCAGCAGCATTGGGTTAGCAAACTGCTCGGGTTTGACTTCCGGGTGGAATATAAGGCGGGATCCTCAAATCGCGCAGCTGATGCCTTGTCTAGGCGAGATGAAGACGCGATGGTTCTGTGTAGCATTTCCCAACCTCGGATCTCTCTGTTTGACGACATTAAAAAGGCAGCACCACAGTCCCTGGAATGGTCGCTCTTGCTACAGAAGATCCAGTCCGGCACCGCTGACCCCAATTGGTCACTTGAAGATGGGTTGGTACTATATAAGGGACGAGTCCATCTTCCACCAGACTGCCCGTTGATCCCCACCATCATCACCAGCATCCATAACTCCACCCATGAGGGCATTCAAAAAACACTACACCGTGTCCGGACTGATTTCCATTGGCAATGTATGAAGACTTCTATTCGAGATTTTGTCCAGAATTGCTCCACATGCCAACAGCACAAATGGGAAAACCTACACCCGGCAGGCCTCCTTCAGCCCCTTTCCATCCCAACACAGATCTGGGCCGACATCTCCATGGACTTCATTGAGGGACTACCCAAGGTAGGTGGCAAATCAGTTCTCTTCGTGGTAGTCGACCGCTTCTCTAAACGCGCCCACTTCATTCCTCTATCACACCCGTACAGTGCCACTTCGGTTGCCCTCGCCTTCTTTACACATGTCTTTCGCTTACATGGGTTACCAGAATCCATAGTCAGCGATAGAGACCCGGTTTTCACTAGGGCCTTTTGGAAAGAGTTATTCCGGCTACAAGGCACCACCCTGGCCTACTCATCAGCTTATAGGCCACAAGCCGACGGTCAGATGGAAGTGGTTAACCGCACAATCGAGATGTATCTAGACTGTTTCGTAGGCGATCAACCACAACGGTGGGTGGATTGGCTCCCTTGGGCCGAGTACTGCTACAACACAACCTACCATTCTTCCCTTGGCATGACTCCCTTTCGCGTTGTTTATGGCAGGGATCCTCCCCGCTTGTTGTCCTACGAGCCGGGTTCTACTCGTTTGGAAGCAATTGATCACTCCTTATAGGAACGCGACGCCCTCCTAGCCGACGTCCGCCTTCGCTTACAGCAGGCCCAGCTCCGCATGAAGCTCCACTATGACAAGCACCACCGGGAACTGTCATTCGACATAGGACAATTTGTTTGGTTGAAACTCCAGCCCTACCAGCAATGCTCCTTGCGCCACAAGGCTGCCTCGAAGCTGGCCCCTAAGTTCTATGGGCCCTACAAGGTTCTACGACAGATTGGCAGTGTGGACTACCAGCTGGAATTGCCTGAGACCAGCCAGATTCATGATGTCTTCCACATCTCCTTGCTGAAGCCATTTAGGGGTGTTCCCCCGGACCAAGTTCTCTCCTTGCCACCCTTGAAAGATGGCAAGCTGGTCCCCCAACCTAAAGCTGTCACCCGCTCTCGTTTCAATCGTGGAATCCTTGAAGTCTTGGTGGAATGGTGTAATTTACCATCAATAGAAGCCACATGGATCCCATTGGCAGAGTTCCAAGCCACATATCCAGAGTTCGAGCTTGAGGACAAGCTCGTAGTCCAGGAGGGGAGTAATGTTATGGACGCCTTCCTCGGGAAGACGTACCATCGCCGCCGGCAGCAACAGGCACCTGACCCACCGCCAGCAGCAGCAGTGATTCAGTGATGCTCATCCTACCCAGTTCGGCAACAACAGCCTTATCTAGATTAGATTAGCTCATTTTGCTTGTTCTTATCTCTTATCTTATCTTGTTAGTAGCTTATCAGATTATGTTCTTATCTCTTATCTTATCTAGCTTATCAGATTAGGATTAGCTCATCTTATCCTTAGCAAGATAGAACTGGAAGTCTCCCTATTCAGCAAGGAGACTCCCTTTGATTAGGACTCTTGTAATCTCCTATTTAAGGAGACCCCCATTATTGAATGAGATATCGAATATTCAGTTAAAGAAGTGAGTTAGGAGAGTTGGTGATCTCTTGAACAAATCACCAGAGGCGCCAAGATAGGTTCATCAAGAGCAGGAAGGAACAAGGGAAAACAGGAGGTTTTCCCCGTGGACCGACCCGTGACGAGATCCTATTCCCGGGCCCTCAACACTCTTACCTCACCAGGGTGGCGAAAAGCTATGGAAGAACTCTTTGCTCTTCATCACTATCATACATGAGAACTCACCAATCTTCCCCCAAGTAAACATGTTGTTGGTTGTAAGTGGGTGTATATTGTTAAGTATCTGCTAGATGGGAGAGTGGAACGGTTGAATGCCCGTTTAGTTGCAAAAGGGTACTCTCAACTTTATGGTGTAGACTATGTCGAAACCTTTTCTCCAGTTGCAAAGTTTGGCTCAGTACGTGTGTTGATTTCCTTAGTTGCATTGCGTGATTGGCCTCTCTTTCATCTTGATATTAAAAATGCCTTTCTCCATGGTGATCTTCTAGAGGAAGTGTACATGGAGCAACCACTGGGATTTGTTGCTTAGGGGGAGGTTGGTAAGGTGTGTAAGCTCAAGAAGGCGGTCCATGGGCTCAAACAGTCTCCCCGTGCTTGGTTTGGCAAATTTAGTGAAGTGGTGAAGGAGTTTGGAATGAGACAATGTCGAGTTGACCATTCAATATTTAGCTATGACTTTGTAGCCGGGAAGATCTTGCTGGTAGTGTATGTGGATGACATAGTCATAACTGGCAATGATAGAGTTGGAATTGATAGATTGAAGACATTCCTACAAAATCACTTTCAGACAAAAGATCTTGGGAAGTTGAAGTATTTTCTAGGTATAGAAGTTTCTAGATCAAAAGAAGGCATCAACCTCTATCAGCGGAAATATGTTCTTTACCTGTTGTAATGAACAGGGTTGCTATGTGCTAAACCAGCTGAAACTCCCATGGAACTGAATGTGAAGTTGGGAAGTGACATATGTGAATTGTTTGATAATCCTGGAAGTTATAGAAGGTTAGTGGGAAAACTGAATTATCTAACTATCACTAGGCCTGACATCTCTTTTGTCGTCTGTGTGGTAAGCCAGTTTATGCAGAATCCTTGGGTGCCTCACTGGGATGCAGTTCTTAGAATTGTGCAGTATCTGAAGGGGCCCCCATGTCATGGGTTACTATACAAGCTAGGAGGTGATCTTGAAGTAGTTGGATACACCGACGTAGACTGGGCTGGCTCTATATCAGGTTGGAGATCCACTATAGGTTGTTGCACCTTTTTGGGAGGAAATCTAGTGACATGGAAGAGCAAGAAGCAGGCTATTGTAGCAAGGAGCAGTGCAGAAGCAGAACACAGGGCCATGGCACATACTACATGTGAGCTAGTATGGTTGAAGAATCTATTGTAGGTGTTAGAGTGCTTGAGTCAGGGGTATTTTGGTCATTCTGGTTTATCTTCTTGAAAGTGAAAGGTCTTTTGTATCTGAATTTAAGTTATGTGTCCCATCTTATATGAGGGACAAAACTGTCTTTCTTGTATCTCCAAGTTTTATGAATAAAATCCAAGTGGGTCAGCTAGGAGAGTGATTTTTTCCACATTCTCTCTTCTAGTCTGGCCAAATATTCTTCTCCTTCTTTCTCATTTCTTTCTTCTTCATTCTTCTCTACTTTGACCTAGAATCAACTAGGGTTTATTCACATGGTATCAGAGCTGTAAAGTCGTATCCTTATTTCTTTCTTGTTGTTGTTCTCTTTCTGGGTTCGCCGCCAGCTTTAACAGTCGTCTTCTTCTTTTTCAATTGACCTGAGTGGAGGTTCGATAAGGGGCTGAAAAGGAGCTGTTGTTTTGTGGGTCTGGAGGTGAGAATGCCTCCAGTCGTTGCTCTGGTGGTCGTTGAAGTGGTATACTAAACCCTCTATTCAGTATCGAAGAGAGCTGAATGTGGACAGGTATGAACACTACTGTTGTTTGTCCAAGTAAGGGACTGCGAATGTTTTCTTGTTGCTTCAAAAGTTGGTTGTGGTGATGCTCGGTGTGACTGATATGCATTTCAGTCATATTCCTTTGCATTTCTCTTCATATGTATGCTGAAATAAGAGTTGTCGACTGCTGAAGTTCACAACAGCAGTAGACTGGTGGTGGTTGTGTCGTGGTGATTGGTGGTGGTGGTGGTTGTGTCCTAGACCTTATGTGTAATCAGTTCTGCAGTGTGCAGCCCAAGTGTTTGATGTGAAGACTGAGTGATTTCAGTCTTAGTGTGTGGTGGTGAATGGTTTTGCAGTGTGCAGCCCAGGTGTTTGATGTGAAGACTGAGTGATTTCAGCCTTAGTGTGTGGTGTGTAATGTGTATTTAAAGCTGGGGATTGGTGGTGCTATAAGTGAGATAAGCCGTGTGAAAGAGTGTGTGGTTGTGTTGTATACTTGAAAGTGAAATATTGGAGATGGGTTCTTCCATAGATGGGAATGACAACAAAACTAGCATCATGCTTTCTTTAGATTATATAAGTGTTCAAATGACATCCATCAAGTTGAATGGTGAGAACTATGTACCATGGGCAAAATCTGTGGAGGTGTTCTTGAAGGGTAAGAGGAAAGTAAAACATGTGAGGGAGGAAAAACCTTCCTCTAATTCTCCTAGGTTCAGTGATTGGGAACAAGATGATGCACAAATAATGACATGGCTTTGGAACAGCATGGAACCAAAGATTAGTGTGAACTTCATGTTCCTAGATACTGCCAAAGAGATCTGGGATCATGCTAAAAAGTTGTACTCTGGACAAGACAACACAACTAGGGTATATCAGTTATACCAAGAGTACTTCAATCTGAAGCAAGGAAGTCAAAGCTTAGAGGAGTATTATGCAAGTTTGAGGAACATTCGCAATGAGCTAAATGTGTATCACCCTCTAACATCAGATGTCCAGATCCAACAAAAGCAATGTGAACAGCTTGATGTGACTAGGTTTCTTGTGGGCTTGAAGGCCGAGTATGAGCCTGTCAGAGCACAGATATTGGGGGGATCAGCTCTCCCTTCACTTGAAGAAGTTTTTGCCCATCTTAAAAGAACATCCATTGAGCCGGTGGAACATTCTTCCTTCTCTGATAGATTTGGTTTGGTAGTGACTAAAGGGAGTGGCCGTGGAACTAGAAGTGGTGGTGGCAGCAGTGGCCCTCCAAGCAACCGTGGTGGACACATGTTTAACCGGGCTAGTGGCCGGACTGGAGGCCGAGAGTCAGGGGGAGGCTGTGGAAGAGGAAGGAGTAATGCTCAGAGAAAATGTACACATTGTGGCTTAGAGGGGCACACAGTTAATTTCTGCTATGATTTGCATGGTCCACCCAACACTTGGGCTAACCATGCTACATCTAAGAGTAGTAGCACAATTACTGAAAGCCATCAAACTGCCCCAACCCCCTCCACACCCGCTTGTGCTTCTGGGCAGGAAATGGTGTGTACCACGGGCAGTATATGAGCAATTCCTTCAAACATCTCAGCAGAACACAACTACACTTGCCCATTCAGGTATGGCTTGCTTAGCTTCCAAAGCCTCACCCTGGATCATTGATTCCGGAGCCTCGGACCATATGTCTGGGACTCTTGATGTATTTTCTTCCCTTTCTTGCTCCTCCACATCTCAGTCAGTTACTCTTGCTAATGGTTCTACATCTCCTATTTGTGGTGTTGGTGATGTTGATTTCTCCTCCTTGTCTTTAGCATCCGTTTTATATGTTCCTAAGTTCCCGTTTAATCTTATGTCTGTTAGCAGACTAACCAAGTCTCTTAATTGTTCTGTAACCTTCTATCATTCTTCTTGTGTGTTTCAGGATCTCAAGACGGGGAAGAAGATTGGTGGAGGGCATGAAGCAGGTGGTTTGTATTACCTTGATGGTGGTGGCCCCCCAGTGGCTTTCCAGTCGTCTCTTACTCCTCTCCAATGGCACTGCAGACTCGGTCATCCCTCTCTCAAGGCTTTGAAGCTGCTAGTTCCTTCTTTGAGTCATCTTTCATCGTTAGATTGTGAGTCATGTCAGTTGCGAAAACATCATCGAGTCTCATTTAGTCCAAGAATTGATAGTCGTGTCTCTAGTCCTTTTGCTTTAGTTCATTCTGATGTATGGGGTCCAGTTAAAGTTGTCATACAATGGGTTTAAATACTTTGTAATCTTTGTTGATGACTTTTCAAGGATGACATGGATCTACCTTATGAAAGACCGTAGTGAATTGTTCTCTATTTTTCAGAAATTTCATGCTGAAATACGCACTCAATTTGGTGTTCATATGAAAATACTTCGCTCCGATAATGCCAAAGAATACATCTCCTCACCATTTCAACAATACCTAGAACATCATGGAATAATTCATCAAACTTTTTGTGCCTATACCCCGCAACAAAATGGTGTAGCTGAATGGAAAAATAAACATCTTCTTGAAACTGCTCGGTCCTTGATGATTAATATGCATGTCCCAAAGCATTTTTGGAGTGATGCTGTTCTTACATCCTGTTTTTTGATAAATCGGATGCCCATGTCAATCCTTGGAAGTCAATCCCCTTTCTTCGTGTTGTTTCCCACTTTGTCTCCATTTCCTCTCACCCCAAGAGTCTTTGGTTGTGTTTGTTTTGTTCAACACTTGGGGCCTGGAGTAGACAAGCTAGATGCTCGAGCTACGAAGTGTATTTTTCTTGGCTACTGGAGGACTCAGAAAGGGTATAAGTGTTATAACCCAAAATTTCATAAATCGTTTGTGTGCTCTGATGTCACCTTCTTTGAATCAGTTCCATTTTTCTCAGATGTCGGGGTCTCTTCTTCTCCCTCTGTGGTTCCTCTTCCTGTACCGGTTATGGACCCTCTCCCTGTAGCTCCCATTTCTACTGCAGATGCACATCATATGCCTGTTACTACAAAGAGGCCGCCAATTACTCAAGTGTATACCCGCAGAAGTGCTTCGGCCCCTCCTCCACTTCAGCACCTGCCGACAGATCCTGCTACTGCTCCTTCTCCCTCAGATCTTGATCTTCCTATTGCTTTGCGGAAAGGTAAACGTACTTGTACTTCTCATCCCATTTCAGACTATGTTTCCACTGCTCACCTCTCTGCTTCTCATTGCAAGTTTATATCATTACTCTCATCGGTTTCCATTCCCAAGACTGTATAGGAAGCCCTTACCTCCCCAGGGTGGAGGCAAGCCATGGAAGAAGAATTCTCTGCTCTAAAACATAATCACACGTGGGAAGTCACCACCTTTCCTCCTGGTAAGCACACTGTTGGGTGTAAATGGGTCTATACAGTGAAGCATCTTCCTGATGGCAGTGTGGAACGATTGAAAGCACGGTTAGTGGCCAAGGGCTATTCTCAGTTATATGGTGTGGACTATATGGAGACATTCTCTCCTGTGGCTAAAATTGGTTCAGTTCAGGTGTTAATCTCATTAGCTGCTATGTATGATTGGCCTCTTGTGCAACTTGACATAAGAAATGCCTTTCTACATGGTGATCTTGTTGAGGAGGTGTATATGGAGCAACCACCAGGGTTTATTGCTCAGGGGGAGGCTAGTAAGGTGTGTAGGCTCAAAAAGGCAATCTATGGACTGAAACAATCTCCACGTGCATGGTTTGGCAGGTTCAGTGAAGTGGTGAAGGCCTTTGGGATGAAAAGTGTTAGGTTGATCATTCTGTGTTCAGCTATAACTCAAAGGATGGGACAATCTTGCTAGTCGTGTATGTAGATGATATTGTCATAACTGGAAGTGACAACAATGGCATTGACAGGTTGAAAAAATTCTTACAGGACCACTTCAATACGAAAGATCTAGGGAAGCTAAAGTATTTCCTAGGGATTGAGGTTGCGAGGTCAAAACAGGGGATCAACCTATGTCAGAGAAAATATGTTCTTGATCTACTTGAAGAAACAGGGTTGTTAGGTGCTAAACCAATAGAGACTCCTATGGAACTCAATGCCAAGTTAAGTGTGGATGCCGGTGAAGAGTTTGATGATCCTGGAAGATACAGATGGTTGGTGGGAAAGTTGAACTATTTGACCATTACCTGACCAGATATATCATTTGCTGTGAGTGTGGTGAGTCAGTTTATGCAACATCCCTGGGTTCCTCACTGGGAAGCTATTATGAGAATTGTTAGGTACCTAAAGGGTGCTCCAGGTCGTGGTTTGTTATACCAAAAGGGGGGAACTCTTGAGATAGTAGGATACACAGATGCTGACTGGGCTGGCTCTATATCAGACAAGAGGTCAACCACAGGGTATTGTACCTTCCTGGGTGGCAATCTTGTAACTTGGAAGAGCAAGAAGCAAACTGTGGTGGCAAGAAATAGTGCAGAAGCAGAGTACAGGGCTATGGCCCATACCACATGTGAACTAGTATGGCTGAAGAACTTACTATAGGAAATGGGGTTCTCAATTGACAAACCCATGAAACTATACTGTGATAACCAAGCTGCTGTTCACATCTCATCCAATCCCGTATTCCATGAAAGAACTAAACATATTGAGGTGGATTGTCACTTTGTGAGAGAGAAAGTGATAAGTGGGGTAATTACTACATCTCATGTGAGCTCAGGAAATTAGTGGGCAGATCTCTTCACAAAGGGATTGTCTCGGGGAAGAATAGATTACATTTGTAACAAGCTGGGACTATATGATATATACTCTCCAGCTTGAGGGGGAGTGTTAGAGTGCTCGAGTCAGGGGTATTTTGGTCATTCTGGTTTATCTTCTTGAAAGTGAAAGGTCTATTGTATCTGAGTTTAAGTTATGTGTCCCATCTTATATGAGGGACAAAACTGTCTTTCTTGTATCTCCAAGTTTTATGAATAAAATCCAAGTGGGTCAGCTAGGAGAGTGATTTTTTCCACATTCTCTCTTCTAGTCTGGCCGAATATTCTTCTCCTTCTTTCTCTTTTCTTTATTCTTCATTCTTCTCTACTTTGACCTAGAATCAACTAGGGTTTATTCACAGTAGGAAATCGGGTTTTCAATAAGCAAACCCATGAAGCTATACTGTGACAACCAAGCTGCAATTCACATCTCATCCAACCCATTTTTTCATGAGAGAACTAAACACATAGAGGTAGATTGCCACTTTGTAAGGGAAAAGGTCATCAATGGTGAGATAAGTACTGAGCATATGAGAACAGGTGATCAATGGGCAGATCTGTTCACAAAAGGGTTGAGTTCGGGAAGAGTGAGCTATATATGTATATGTAACAAGCTGGGATTATATGATATATACTCTCCAACTTGAGGGGGAGAGTTAGAGTCGACTAAAGAGGGGTATTTTGGTCTTTTACCCTAAGTAGGTGTTAGCTGTATGCCTCCTTATATGAAGGGGCATTTCAGTCCTTGTAACTTTTTTTTTTTTGTAATGTTTAAGCATGGTCGACTAGGTTAGATGAATAGTCTTCTCAGTTCAACACTATTCTTCTTCTTCTCTTCTTTCTTCCTCTTTTTTCAGTTCTGCTGAACAGCACAAACAAAGGGATTTTGTGTAATTCTGATATATTTAGGTCTTTTGCTTAAGCTAGTGGCTATGTGAGATTAGGGTTTGAGGAGTGAGAGTGAGTGAGAAGAGAGTGTGAGAGTGAAGCCATATATCTCTTGTTCTCATAGTTGATATTTTTCCTCTCCTCCCATGGATGTATGCTACCAAGCTGAACCACGTAAAATCTTGTTGGTGAGTGTGCGAAGTTCTTGTGGTATTTGAAAATGTAGAGAACATTGATGTGGGCCCCACAGCTGTGGTCCCACTCTGTCCGTAGGGTAGAATGTATCTAGTCACAGCTGTGGTCATTTTGCTATTCTGTTATTCCTAGTTTCAGTTTTATATTGTTTGTTATTTGTTAGCAGTTATGATGTAAACACCAAGGGCAGATATGTCCTTTCATGTAACTAGCATAACATATATATATTAACTTAAAGTGGCGGCGGCAGAATATTGACATTCTGTTCTTCTCCTCAAAATCTGTGTTCTACTACTCTTTCACCACTCTTTCTTCTACTTCTTCTTCACTTTCTCTTCTCATCGAACCTGAAATCTCTTAGTGTTCAAGACTGAATAGCAGTCCTGAAAACCTACATGGTATCAGAGCCAAGTTAGGGTTTTTCATGTGAGTTTAATACCAGCCGACCACATGAGAATCTGCTAGGACTGAAAGCTGAAAAGGAGGAGTTCACAGACTGATTCTTGGAGATCGCCAGAGGTGCTAGCAGCTGTTGGAAACTTGCTAGGGTTGCAGAGTGTTGGTGGTCAGGAAGGATCAAAGAAGACTAGGGTTCAGGTAATCCTAGAAGGCAGCGAACAATTTTTCCTTGTAAGTTGTTTACTTTCTAAGAGAAGTTCTATCAGAGAGGATAGGTTGGACCTATCTGGAGGGGAAGGCCGAACCATTCTAGTTCTTTCTCTCTTCGATTCACTAGGATTTTACAGCAAACCCTGGACCGAACTGTGTTTCTCTCTACTCTAGGGTTTGAAAGTGATCTGCGACAAGCCCTAGTGTTTGACTGAACCCTGTGATCTACCTAGAGCTACTCTTAAGTTTATTCATAGGTCCGATCAGATTCTAGGGTTTCTTATTAACCCTACTGCAAGCTCCTCTATACAGTTTGGACTGTGCGACTGAATTGCTTCCTTTCAGGACTGATTAAAACCCTACTGCAAGCTCATCTATACAGTTTGGACTGTGCGACTGTCCTTTCAGGACTGATTAAAACCCTAACTTTCCCTAGCATATCAGTTTCTTTTTTAAGCTGTTCTCAGAGTTCTAAGGGGTTAGAGATCTACGGACAGCTACTGCTGTGTTGGCCAGTTGGTTTCAGATAAGAATTTTTTCAGTTTTGTGCACATACACTGAGAATACAGATCATGACTATACTGTTTTGATTGTGATTGGTGGTTCAAGTGCTGTTTTGAGACTTGACAGAAATGGAGTCTAAAATTCAGGCAGAAGGCAGCCTTGGGAACATCAGTTGTGGTGGTATTTCTGAGATGGGTGGTCAGATTACGACCGTAAAGTTTGATGGATCAAACTATTTGGAATGAGCCCAATCAGCCATGATGGCTATTGGTGGAAGAGGTAAATTAGGGTACCTCCTGGGAGATATGAAAGAACCTTCCAAGGGAGACCCGACATATACCAAGTGGCTGCAAGAAAACTACTTGGTTATGACATGGCTGTGTAATTCTATGCAGCCTCATATTAGCCGGAATTATTTGTGGGCAAAGACAGCTAAGGAGATATGGGATGTTATGAAAGAAACTTACTCCCAACCCCTTAATGTTGCTAGAGCATATGAATTGAAATGTGAAGTGAACACACTTAAACAAGGAGAGAAACCGGTGTCGGTCTACTTCTCTACCTTGAAGTCCTTGTGGCATGGGATTGATCACTTAGAGACTCTTGAGTGGGAGAGTCCCAAAGATGCTTAGGACTGAACTCAGAATATGATATTGTGAGGCAACAGATTTTGACTAGAGACAGTGTGACTCTCTCTCAGGCTTACTCATTTGTACACAGTGAAGAGACCAGAAGGAAGGTTATGATACAACCTCACACACCCACATCAGACTTTGTAGCGGCTACACCCAAATCAGGGGGTGATTCAGAGAAGGACAGGAGGAAGGAAGACAAGAAGGATGTAGTATGTGAACATTGTAAGAAACCCAAACATACAAAAGAGACATGTTGGAAACTGCATCCCCACTTGGTTCCTGCGAAGTTAAGAAACAAGAAGGACACTGCTCATGTAGCCATGAACACTGATTCAGCATCCTCATCTGGCACAAAAGGAACATCTTTGGAGACCTTAGCTGCAGTTCGGGCTGCCCTAATACAACTAGAAAAGGAGGTTGGAAATTCAGCTCAGCCACCGCAGCCTTCATCAGCCCCTGTCACATCTGCCTTCGCCCATTCAGGTACTTGAGCTTCAGCCTATCATGCCTCAGCTCCAGGTACTACTGAACCTTGTTGGGTAATAAACTCAGGTGCATCTGATCACATGACTAGCTTGCCTTCATTGTTTACTACTTACCTTTTGTCTTCTAGTAGGGATAAGATATCTATTGCTGATGGCTCCCTGGTTCCTATTTCTGGGAAGGGTGACATCAAGATTTCAGATACTATCTCCCTATCATCTGTTTTGCATGTTCCTAAGCTTGATACTAACCTTCTTTCAGTCAGTAGTATTACCAAGCATATGAACTGCTCAGTAACCTTCTTCCCTGACCGATGTGTTTTTTAGGACTTGGAGACGCAGAAGGAGATTGGGACTGGCCGTGAGACGAATGGGATCTATCTGCTCGGGGAGCGGTTTCGTCAGGGAGAGTCAGTAGAAAAGTTGTCTTTTGTTTCTCAAACTGTGACTCCGGTTATGCTTTGGCATAACCGATTAGGTCATTTGTCTTTTCAATCTTTACAGAGTCTGTTTCCTACTTTATTTGAGTCTATTGAGTTGTCTCAGCTATAGTGTGTGAGTTGTGAGTTTGCTAAGCATTGTAGAAAGCCTTATTTATTGAGTAATAAAAGGAGTGATAATTCTTTTGATATTGTGCATACTGACGTTTGGGGTGAAGGGATGAGAGATCCATCCTATGGACGCCCAAAGATTGCAGAATAAGGGGG